>NC_133481.1:19808391-19809689 GCF_025370935.1 Choristoneura fumiferana | reverse complement strand
ACATAAGGTTACAGATTGTGCTTATACGTAAAATAAATACTTTCAAAGTATTTTACGTCTTGATTGGAATATTTGAATCTTATCTGTATAACAACAACAAGGTTTAATTTAAATTTGCAAGGAAGCAAGTATTCGTTGCGTTGGACAGAAAATACTTTGAAAGTATTTTGATACCTTTTTCTGCACCTGTATGAGAAGGTGGTGGTTTTTTTAACCGACTTCAAAAAGGAGGAGGTTATCATTCGGTTGTATTTTTTTTTTTTTTTTTTTTTAATGTTTGTTACCTCAGAACTCCGTCATTTATGAACGATTTGAAAATTTTTTTTGAGTTCGTCTAGGAATGCTTTCAATTAGGTCCATAAGCAGCAATTAGGATCTGATGATCTGATCTTAAGGAAATCGAGGGAACTCTTCAAATATTGTAGGGACACCTGTAGTAATTTGATATATTTAGCAGTAACTCGTGCATTTGCTCTTGCAAATCATAATTTGGTGAAGTGGAACTGATGATGAAGACCAGATTTGACCAACGGAACTACTACTATCAATAACAAGTATTGCACGGTTAAATTTAAATTATCATGATTAATATACTTACCTAGATAAGCAACTAAGAAGAAGCTTTAAGTTAATGATTCTTTCGAACTGATCTGATGCTGAAGCCAGAAGGTAGGCAACGGAACTCTGTTATAAAACAACGTTACTAAGTCGTGTTTGAGCTTAATGGAATCGTTGTGAGATGTTCTTTGGCTACAAATCACTAAAAAGTGATAAATAAAAAAATTTTTAACAAAAAAGTAAAACCGACTCCAAAAAATAAAAAATAACAAAAATGGAACCGACTACAAAACCTTGAAAATATTTTTCTAGGTAAGTAGGTACGTACCAGCTCGAAGTCGGTGACTCAGCACGACCCAGCAGGAGGGATTGAAACCCATAGTATGTAGGTGAGGTAGACGACTATTGTGAATTGTCCACTCCTGCTGGCTCGTGCTGAGGCACCGACTTCGAGCTAGTACGTACCTACTTACCTAGAAAAATATTTTCAAGGGTTTTGTAGTCGGTTCCATTTTTTGTTATTTTTTATTTTTTTTAAGCCCTGGTACGCGATTTAGCAAGTATAACCCATCCATATACCATGGCGCACTGTCCTCGGCCAGGCGCATCAGCTTCTACAGCAGCCTTACGCAGATCGTCACTCCACCTGGCATCTATTTTAGAGTTCCGTGATCTCATATATGTTGGATTGAGAAATCTCTTCCATTCCAGGTTCTGGTAAAAGACAGACACACACAGTT
>NC_133481.1:19714291-19806889 GCF_025370935.1 Choristoneura fumiferana | reverse complement strand
GTTTGAACTTGAGACGCAATTTTTGTTTTCCCCTAACGAGCTCGGCTTGCTGTTTTGCAGTCCAAGTGTGACATTCGGAAGAAAATATTGCGGGAATAAATGCGGTTTAGATGACTAGTGGGTCTCGGATAACTACGAGGGTCTATCTAATAAGTCTCTTCTACCTGGGGTTAGTGCTTCAATATTACCTATCGATTAACCGACTTCAAAAAGAGGAGGAGCTTCTGTCTGGCCTGCCTGCCTGCCTAGTTTATGAGTAAATAGCAGCCTTAGGTATAAAATATACCTAAACTTGGAAAGATTCCGTATAAAATACGAAATCCTTAGAAAAATATTACTTAATTTTTTCGTAATGGCTATTTTGGGCGTGTCCGACACGCTCTTGCCGGTTTTTTTTTATACATACAGTAAGTGGGTGAACACCAAAAAAGTTGCACACCGTTAAAGCTGTGTATTATAACTACCGGCTAACCAGCAGCTTTAACGCGGTAAGATAGATTGTTGAATGAATTATAGCCAAGTAAGTATTGTGCACCTAACATTTGGGAGTGTTTGTCCTCGAGGAACATTTGAATTAATCTAATTAATCAGCATAGTCCCGCAGGGATTGGGATAAACGAAAGGTCCCAAATATGTTTGAAAGTAAAGCAAATACCCATTATGCGTCCTAAAATTCCTACCGCCGCGAAACAAAAGAGCTGATGATCTTGAAATGGCTGAACCGATTTTGATAAAACATATATAAGATCCATCGCTGGAAAAACCTGCTTTCAAATAAAAAAAAATCAATATTTTTTTTTTATTTTTGAAGTTCAATGGAATGCAATATCACCTCTTTTTCAGGTAAAAATTCAATACTGGCAGCAATACTGGCAGCCTTGACACGAAATTGCCACAAAAAAAAATACTGTCAAACTGACAGCGCCATTTTCTAAACAATTTATCAATTGCATTTTTAGACCCAAGTTATCATCATGAACATCACAAGTTATGGGAGCACAGGGAATACATGAACGTGAACGGAATGATGCTAACTAGCGAGTTGATATCTATTTCTCCAGGAATTCTCTGACCCTTCTCCAGGTGGAGAACCACTTCACCCACGTGCAGTACTGGGGGCAGTTGTATGCCGTTGACGCGGATTATCACATTGCCGTCGGTAAGGTTATAGGCCTTAACCCTAAAATTGGCAGCGTATCTATTAAGATACATAATTTAAGATCTTTTTGTTTTTTTTTTTAAGTTATTTTTGCTAGCTCTACAAGAATCAAACGAGGCTTAAATTGAATACACTTGTCTCACCTTGCCAAGTTTAGAGTAAATCTTATCATAACCTAACAAGAGCTAAAATAATAGTCTTTGGTGGTACTATAGACGTACTATTGAGGGGGTGGCTCCAATGAAATCTCTCTCCAGGGAGGTGTTATGCCTGGGGACCGAAGTCCGAAGGACGAGCGTCGAGTTTTGACAGCGCCATGTAGGACTCGGCTGGAGTTTCTATAGTTGATCACTAGATGACGCTAGGAGTCGCTACACTATGACAATAGGAAAGTGATATAATAGAGATAAAAATATATAACAGCTTAAAACTATAATGTGGTGTTTATAAGCTACCGCGTTCCAGATCTTGTTGCTGATCTAAACACTGTATGCTCTTTTGGAGCGTTTATACCTACAATACAATACAATACAAAGACTCTTTATTGTACACCAGAAATAGTAAGCGATACAGAAAACAGATACACAGAGAGAAAATTACAAGGTAAGCAATAGGCGACCTTATCGCATATCGTTGTTTAGTCTCTCATTAAATACTCTACTTTTACTTTAAATGCGAGGAAAAAAAACAATGTTCTGTTCGAAATTACAATATTAACGTACGCTCGACTAATGGAGAGGCCATCTTTCAAAATTCAAATAGCCAAAAAATTGTTTCGCGGTTTTTCTTTTCTTTTATTTTTATGAAGTGTCGCTTTAAATGCTTGCATATTTAGCCAACAGTTTCAAAATTGAAATCTATTTTAAAACTAATTCGACTATGCATAATAAAATGAAATAATCCTTTATATAATTGAATACATTCATATTCGTTATCATTAATAGTGTTTCACGAAATTAAATCGTGTTTTTTTTTTTAAATTGCACAGTTCGTCATTTTGGGATTATTTCCACGCCCTAAAAATCCTCCGTTCACAAACACCGTGTTGGCTGTTTAGGGGTAACCAACGTAAATTAAAAAAAAATACTTCAATCCCTAGAGAACAAAAAGGAGCTTTAGTCCTGATATGCATATAGACTAAAGCAACATTTTAAGAGCATGTGAAGTAAAAAAGTAAAAACATACAGACACACTGTGACGCCACGAACGCAACGGTAAAGTAGTTTGCAAAGAAACTTACAGTCCGGAAGCATGTATGGCAACACTTGCTCACATTACCCATTTTCAAACAATTAAACCTTGACATGTGAGGCCAAGAGTTGATTTGGCTATTACAATGAATTATATTAAGGACATTCCGAGTCATGTTTTTTTTTTCAGGTATTGACAACGACGCAATGCTAGACCGCAAGTATTTCTACACGACCGACTTCAAGTTCTGGGGCCTGCTGCCGCGGGCGAAGCGGCGCTACAAGTTACTGTCTCTACTGACCACGTTCCCCTTCCGCGGGGATCCCACGCTCAAGATCAAGATCCTGGACGAAGCGCTGGAGGAAAACCACCCGGATAGATGCCAGGTTAAGCCTAACCCTTAGTTGGGGTAAAGCTTGCCTTTTGGCCTTTAAATTGGCAGTTTTTTCCCTACCCTGCGACACATAACCGCTTTCAAAGTATGACCACAAAATAAATAATAGTAGGTACCTACACGGTTTAGTTTTCACACTCGGCATATAGGCCTTCTGGCGCCTAGAGGGGTTTCTATGTTCGAACTGCCATTTAAGTTTAACTCTCGGAGCTGGCCTTGGTACTTGCAGGGATATAACAAATCTAGAGTAAATAAAATGCCTTCTTTGTTCCCAGGTTATAAAAGAAGAGAGCAGACTCGCGGGCACCATAAGCAACATCTGCGATGAAGCCGAAATTTGCGCGCGAGGGCAACTGATCAAACAGCCAGACGGCACTGTAGTCATCAACCCTAACTTCTACGGCTTGACTGGTTCCGAAGCGAAGCAGCTTAAGTCCTACCTTCACATACGCCCGTCGCAGCAGCGTTGGAATAGCAATCTCCTAAGTAGACAGGATTACAACTATAGTATGGACTTTCTAGACTCCATTGACCAAGACATTCCAAGTGGCTGTTGGAATTTAAGCCTGGAGCAGGGCGGCAGTGTTGCCTACCTAAAAAGCCTGTATTGGCCCGGTATGACGTATTTCCATAAGGCTAGAACGCCCGATTGCGGGTTCCTGTACGTTGGTAACGGAAGAAAGAATTTGGATGTGCCTTTTTTGCTTTAGTTAAACGTGGTTGTTTTTTATACTTGTTGCTTTGAAGGAAGAGTTGGGTTTAGTTTTATCAATTGTTATCTGAGTTGTTTCATTATGTTAAAAATAAACAATGCCATATGTTAATCAAGATAGTCTGCTGTTGAAAAATTAAATGCCTACCTTTTTTTATTCGCAACCTGGCTTTCCACCAGCCTTTAAGCCGCCTGGGCAGAATTTAAGCCGTGGTGGCCTAGTGGTTTGACTTACCGCGTCTCAAGCAGATTCGTGGGTTCAAACACTGGCCCGTACCTCTGAGTTTTTGAATGACATATGAAAATTTACCACGAGCTTTTACGGTGAAGAAAAACATCGTGAAGAAACCTGCACAAACCTGTGAAGTAATTCAATGGTATGTGTGAAGTTCTCAATCCGCACTGGGCCCGCGTGGGAACTAAGTCCCAAACCCTTTCATTCTGAGAGGTCTGTGCCCAGCAGTGAGACGTTAATAGGCTGGGATGATGATGATGAACAGGTTTCAGGGCTTTTCATCGGAAAGCCAGGGCTTTCCGGACAATCAATCACGATTTGTACCTATATATATATATATATACATATATGTGTTCGCGCTTGACCAAGACGCTTTAATAGGTATGCTTTCACTAATTTTATTCTTAATAATTATTCGCGATATGATCTCTCGAGCTCGCTTTACTGCTTAATTATTGATCGATTCGGTGTCGGTGTACGGTGTAAGAGCGTATTCAGATTATCCGATCCGATATCGCTTTCGGACGCACAATGATATTCTGGGGCAATAAAAAAATTGGGAATCGCATATCGGAATCGGTAATCTGTAAGACATTGTTACCAGAATGTATTGTACATTATTTATACATTTTACCTACCCGAATATCAGTATCGGACGCCGATACGATATCGGGGACGAGTTAAAAATGTATCGAAATCGCATGATCCGATAATCCGATCGGATAATCTGGAACCCCGCTCTAAAGACATTCTGCAGGGCTACTCGACGCGAAAAACTCGAAAAACTCGAAGTTCGTATCTTTCGTACGCGAGTTCCCTCTCGCTCTCGTAAATAGTATAAGTGTCAAAGTCGGACCGCAGGACACCGAACTTCGAGTTCGTAGTTTTAGCCTGCTGTTCGCGTTCAATAATTATTTTCAAATCTGTGTCGGTACGCGTCGATACGAAATTGGTACGACTCCATTGTCATATCTGTGGGCAACACCAATATTATTGAAAAAAAATACCTTCTGATTCTTTGGCGGAATTTGAAACGAAAGGGCGTCAAACTTGAATTTTTTGAAAAGAAAATTCATAATATTGTATATATTTGTGTTTTAGTGTTTTTATTTGTCTGTAAATATCTAATATTAAGTGGAGTATTTAAAATGGTGGGTAACGAGGGCGGGGGTGGCGATCCCCTCGCCCCCGGCACAAAACGGAGCAGGACAATGGACAGTGAAAAGAAAAGTGGTGGAGGCGGTGAGGACAATCTTTACTTACCTTATCACAAACCTGATTATAAGAGACTCTATCCGGAAAACTCGGCTTCCACGGAATTTAAAGTATTCGTCGAATCTAGTACGAACGAAAGACTAGGAAACAAAAGCCCAATTTATTTGAACCACATATTCTCAAATGGAATCAAAGGTGTAGTGGCTATTCGCAGAATAAATGCTAGTAAGATTGTGGTGGTATTTAAACAATTTAACACGGCCAACAACTTTATTAACAACACGGCTTTTCTGGAAAAAAATGGCATGCGAGCTTTCATCCCCGCAGCTCATATTGAAAAAACAGGAATTATTCGATTTGTTCCAGTGAACATTTCTAACAAGGACTTGTACTCCAAGCTGTCGTCGATATATGAAATAATTTCAGTCAGACGTTTTTCGAAAAAGGTAGGTCAAGAACGAGTGCCTTTGCAAACTGTGAGCATTACGTTTCTGTCAAATTCATTGCCTGACAATGTTCAATATGACCTGTTCTCGTACAGGGTATTCGATTATATTCCTCCTCTGCAGCAATGTTACAGATGTTTTAAGTTTAATCACTCGGCCAAGATCTGCAGCGGCAAACAGCGCTGCAGTTGTTGTGCTGGTGATCACCACTATAAAGAATGCGA
The DNA here is from genome assembly GCF_025370935.1 of Choristoneura fumiferana. NCBI lineage: Eukaryota > Metazoa > Arthropoda > Insecta > Lepidoptera > Tortricidae > Choristoneura > Choristoneura fumiferana. The sequence goes on along the minus strand of NC_133481.1, from coordinate 19,801,313 downwards.
TAAACCAAACGAGCTTTCTTGCGTAAATTGCAGCGGGCCACATATGGCTATTTCAAGGACTTGCCCAATAAAAATGCAAAAAATGATGGAGAAAAAGAGTAAAATTACTTACTCTTCTATTGTAAATACCAAAAACGCTGTGGACTTTCCCCCGTTAAAAACTACTCAGCAAACTGTACAAAATGTAAATTCGGATGTAAATAAGCCTTTATATACCACTGTAAATAAGACACAGAACCAAACGAAAGTCACTTCTGTTGCTGATGTTAAAACTCAGCTATTAGGTAATAATGATCTGACTATGGCTATTGTTCGTACATTAATCCAATTGGCTAATAATGCTGATGACACTCCCGTTACTACCACAACAATTAAAGAGATGCTTTTTAAAAATTTATCTTAAATGGATTCTAGTTCTCATAATTCACAGTTAAGAATCGCTCTTCATAATATTCAAAGTGTTAAAAACAAAAAACCTTTAATTATTAAGTTTTTAAAAGAAAATAATATAGATATCTGCCTACTGAATGAAACATGGCTTAAAGAAAATCAAACTTTTAACATTCCTGGTTACAATATATTTTATAAAAATGCGAAAAATGAACATGGAGGTGTAGCCATCCTGATAAAATCATTTTTTAAGTGTAAATTATTACAAACTGATTTTTATGAGGACATTCAAGCAATTGCTTTATCGCTGTCTGTTGAAAGTGGTAATATGTCAATATTATGTGTCTATTGTCCCCCAACTGGAGGCCTTATGCGTATTAATAATTTACGGAAATTAATAAATGACCTACCTAAACCCATTTTTGTAGCAGGAGACTTTAATGCTCACCACATAGCTTTCGGCTGCGTTTCCACTAAGGGTCGTGGCCAACAATTGTTCGACATGATTGACGAGTGTAATTTATGTATATTAAATGATGGCAGCTTTACAACTCTTAATTATCCTAATCGCAATCCTTCTGCTATAGACGTTAGTCTAATCAGTCCTTGTATTGCCCCTCTTTGTGAGTGGTCAGTACATGATGACAACATGGGAAGTTATCATTTCCCAACTATAACAGACATAACACTCTCAATAGACAGATATCAAATAAACCCTCCTGTTGACAAGTTTTTGTATAACAAGGCAGACTGGGAAAAGTTTAAAAAATTATCAATTGATATGTTTAACGATTTGACTGTGGACAATGAGAACCCTTTGGAATCATATAATCAGTTTTGTATTCGACTCAACACACTTAAGCAAGAATGCATACCTAAATTTACTAAAACTTCAACTTTTCGAAGTAAACCTCCGGCACCCTGGTGGAATGATAAATGTGAACAGAGTGTTGTCAACTCTTATGAGGCTTTAAAGTGCTACAGAGCTACTCCTACTATTGAAAATTACATACATTACAAAAAAATTGATGCTATTAAAAAAAGGACTATTGCTGAGGAAAAAAAGAATGGCTGGCAAAGACTTTGCGACAATTTTAATAGAACTACACCAATAAGCGTTATTTGGAATTACATTAAAATGTTTAAAGGTATGAATAAAAGTAAAAACAAATCATACAACGATGAGTTTATCGCATCCTTTTTAGATAAGTTGTCAGAGGACAGCACAGTTAGTTTCGACAATCTAGATGTATACTTTAATCTTAATAATAATAATGAGAAATCCAAGTTTCTGTTAGAACCTTTCTCAAGAAATGAATTTTTACTAAGCCTTCAATCTCGTAAAAATACAAGCCCTGGTTTAGACGATTTTCCCTACATACTAATTAAAAGCTTGGATTCAACTGTACAAGATATTTTATTAGATATATTCAATGCACTATGGTCAAAACAAATAATTCCTCAGCCGTGGAAAACCCAGTGCGTGATTCCAGTTCTCAAACCAGATAAGTCCCCAGATTGTGCTGATTCATATCGGCCTATTTCCTTGTCATCATGCATTGGTAAAGTTTTTGAAAATATGGTAAAATGTCGCCTCGACTGGTTTGTTGAATCAAATAGCATTATTCCGCATGTGCAATATGGATTCAGACGAGGTAGGAGCTGCGCAGACAGCTTCTTATCCCTTATAACAGATCTGAAATATGCAAAAAATAGTAATGTTAGTGTTGCATGTGTTTTTTTGGATGTCAAAGGAGCATTTGATAATGTTCATCCTGGAATATTAGTTAAGGTGTTAACTAACTTGGGAATACCGGGTTAGTTGCCAAGTGGGTGCATGAATTTCTAGTTAACCGAACATTATATGTGAAACATAATAATATAATACATGGCCCAAGATCTGTGTCTAAAGGCACTATGCAAGGTGCAATTCTGTCACCTTTGCTATATAATTTGTATACTAGTGAGATTTGTAAATATGTAAATACAGATTTTGTAAATATTTTACAGTTTGCTGATGACCTTGTACTATATAGTGTCAATAATGATGTAGACATAGCCATCCATAAAATTAACTATGCTCTTAAGGAACTACATTTATTTTACCATAACAGATTACACCTACAAATTAATCCAACTAAAAGCAGTTCTATGATTTTTAGTAAGGACTCTCCTTCTAATAATATTATATTCAATAATGAAGTAATTTCCCAAGTTAACCATCATAAATTTTTAGGCATAGTTATTGAGAATAACTTAACTTTTGAAAAACATATTAAATATATATCTCAAAACTCCACAAAAGGGCTAAATATTATGAGGTGTCTAGCGGGAGTATCTTGGGGGGCAGACCCAAAGATACTTTCAATTTTGTATAAAGCAATAGTTAGAAGCCATTTTGACTATAGTTGTTTAGCTTACTTAGATAGTAATTATGTACATAGACTAGACATTATTCAGAATAAGGCTTTGAGGGTGATTTCAGGAGCTTTCTGCTCAACTCCCATTAGAGCAATGGAGGTTGAAACAACAATCATGCCTCTTGTATTGAGAAGATTACTACTGGCAGAAAGACATAGTGTGAAGCTATTAGCTTCAAACAATCAAAATATAATTAAAAAAATAATACCTTGTGAATTAGACTGCCATGATCCTATGACTACAGGTGCCGATCTTCTCAATGGCCAGGCTCCCAAAGTCTCTCGCATCCTGCTGGAAATGAGGAAGAAATTCCCATCATTGTATGCAATATCACCTTGGCCATGTTATTCACATTCATTCAGTTTTTTATTCCCTCAAGTTTCAGTAATTAGGGCTTCCATCACCTCTAATCAGGATATGTTAGAATTTTTAAGTGAAAATGAAGATTACTACAAACTTTATACAGATGGCAGTAAGGGAGAAAATTATGTTCGTAGTGCTGTTTATAACCCTCAAAATAAATTTGTTCAAAGCTTTGTTCTGAATAGTAATTGTAGTATATTTACTGCGGAGGCATATGCTGTTTTAGAAGCACTCAAGTTAATTGCATTTACTAATAGTTACCATAAATTTTTGATTCTTACTGACTCTTTAAGTCTAATTAAAGCTCTGGAAAGCTTTAAAGTTCATTTTAAAACATCATACATGATTTTTAAAATAAGAGAAATCATTAACAATTATAGAAGAAAAGGATTGGAAATTTCTTTTATGTGGATACCGTCACATAAAGGAATAACAGGCAATGAAATAGCTGATAAGGCTGCATATGATGGAATCAATGCGATAGATGTGTCATTAATTGTCAATATTCCGGTTACTGATTGTTATGCCGCCATTAAACATGACATACAAAAATTGTGGCAAGAATTTTGGAAGAAGGATCAGGAAGTCAAGGGGAAATGGTATGGAAGCATTCAGCAAGACTTACCAGTCAAACCATGGTATAATAAGCTCAAGTCACCCAGCCGTGATTTTATCACCACAATCAATCGTCTTCGTTTTGGCCATACTAAGACACCTGCACATCTGACCAGACTTGGAATTGTACATAATAATAAATGCAACAACTGCGGAGGTATCGGCGATATAGACCATTTGATTTTTTCCTGTCCGGCATACTCTTTGGATAGGTTAATCCTGGCTAGTGAAGTTAAAGTGTTATCATCAGCTAACGACCCCTCCCGCCGCCTCAGTGATTTGTTAAAAAATGTGGACTGTTTTATACCAATCTTTAAATATATTAAAAATACTTTCAAAGAACTTTGACATTACAGTGAAATGTGAAACATACTCTGATGCTCCGATCAACGATTAGTACCTCTGATGTGAAAATTAAAAGTTGTGAAGTGAATGACTTACGTGACGTTTAATAAATGGTGTTACCAATGAGCAAATAACTGATATGACAACATGAAAATAAAGACTTGGCTTAAAGGTCTAGTAACCAGGCCATAAAATTACAAAAAAAAAAAAAAAAAAAAAAAAATCCTTTTCTCTACCTACTTGTCTAACCTCTTGTTGTTCTTGTCCGAGTCTTTGTCTTTAGTGCGACTTCAAGTTGGCGCTCATTTGTAAACCGGCATTTAACACTAAGCCTAATAAAACTCTCAACAACGTTTAGTGAATTTTACGCTAAATTTGTCGTTAAAGAAGTGCCAAATTTGTCTACTAATGCTGTGAACGTCGAAGACGCTGAAATGACGGAATGCGACGACGAAAAAGTCGTCACAATGATGGATGTTCTACAAGAACAACAGGAGTTCGAAGAAGACGCCAATGCTGTTCTTGGTGCTTCGGACGACAAAAATTGCACATACAGCAAGGTAAAGCGCTAAATATTAAACTATAATTAACCTTAACACTTCAATTTAAATATGGATGACGACGTAGATCTTTTCATTTGAAACGATGACGACTCAACGTTTGTTGTACAAAGAAAATGTCTGAAGTCGGATTACGAATGATAACTTAAATATATCTGCATTGCTGTGTTGAATAATGTATTTTTATGACTAAACATTGTTTCTCCATGCATTTCACTGCTAACTGGTGTTACAACGTGTTCTGTTGTCATGTGGATTACTATTATAATTGGATAACCGTTTTGTTGCTCATTAGATTTTTACTAAAATTTATCCAATCACTAAGGAATTAGGTTTTTTACCGACGAAAAAAAACGGAGGAGGTTATTAGTAAACTGGTCTTGTTAATGCTCTTTATTTTTATCAATCTACCAACACTTAATTAAACTGATAAGTATTAAGTAATTTACTTATTAACAACAGACTACCAACTTAATATAATATTTAACTAATTGCTTCAGATGCAACATTATTTTTCTGATGTCACTATCAATGAACAACTTTTTAATTTAATTAAGGTTTAGTTTTAGTTATTTTAATCTGTCATCTCCCAGGATTCTTCTTCTTTAAGGATTTTGGGCACAAATTCATGCCTCTGGGAGAGGACAGGTTAATTTAATCGTAGTTTTAGTCCTATGGATATTTTGTATTTTCTTAAATGAACTTTTTAAGTTTTAAATTATTTCATCCATAAACTTGCATCCATAATTTGTCAGTAACAATAAGATAGAAACAAACTTATATCTATGTTAGTTAGTATCTGTTTTTTTTTTTATAAAGATCTTATCTGCCTATTTTTAGCTCCAACTCCTGTAATCATTACTTTTATGAGGTATGTTTGTTATTGGATGTAGACTGTGACCATTCTAATGCAATGAGCCATGATACATTAAAAACCTTTGTTATTATTAAATGCTGTTTGTTATTTAGTATTAAATGTTGTTTCAGGGCTACATCAAGCGACAAGCCCTCTATGCTTGTCTGACCTGCTGCAGTGAGGCCAAGGAGGACCCCTCCAAGCGCGCCGGCGTGTGTCTCGCCTGTAGCCTCACCTGCCATGAAAACCATGATCTCATCGAGCTGTACACTAAAAGAAACTTCTGCTGCGACTGTGGCAACCCTAAATTCAACCACCCATGTCAATACACTTCAAAGGAAAAAGATCTTAACAATGAAAACAAATATAATCAGAATTTCAGTGGTTTATACTGCACCTGCCACCGGCCATACCCAGATCCTGATGGTGTTGAAGAAGAGATGATCCAGTGCATCATCTGTGAAGATTGGCTACATGAATCACATTTAGAAGCAACTGTTCCTTCCAGTGATGCATATGCTGAAATGATCTGCAAGGGGTGTATGGAAAAAAATGATTTTTTGCATGATTACGGTACATATGCTGTCAATGGGGATGCTGATATAAATATGAATGACAGTGATATTTCTATTTGTAATGGAGACACAAGCAAACTAAATGGAGTAGATGAAGCAGAAAAAGAGCCTGCTAATGGAGAAGAGGTAGCTAATATGACTGTGGAAGAGTCAATAGCTGGAGGCGAAGAGGGTGCTGGTAATTCAAATGGAGAAGTAACAGATAATGCTGTTCCCACTGAGTCAGAAAATCCTAGTCTTACTAATGATGAACAAATTGAACCAAAAATCGGTGATCCAGAAAGCTCTAACATTAATGAAGAAGAATTTGAGGACAAACTTAAAGAAAGTACTGAGGAAACTGCTGTGGAAAACGAAACAAATGAACAGAATACTACAGATAATGAAGGCACTGAAAAAGTGGAAGATGCAGAAAAAGATCCAGAGGAACAAAATATTACTGATACTGAAAGCACTGAAAAAGTGGAAGATGAATCACAGTTAAATGAGACAGGAAGCAAAGAACAATTATCAGAAGATAATTCTGATGTTGCAGCTACCATTGATACAGAAAACACTACCAATGTCACTACAAATGATGCTGAAGGCGAGACTGAAAATAAAGAAGTGCAAGAAGAAAGTTCTGTGTCAACCAAATTATCTGGTGACAATGACACTAACACTGAAGAAGCAGCAGATCAGGTAAACAAGGATGAGACAGAACCAAAAACAAATGAGACTGAAACAATAACAAACAAAGAAGATATTGATGAAATGCCTAATGAGCAACCAGTAAACAGCCAAGAAAATGAAAAAGATTCAGCTGCATCAAATATCAATGATTCAATAGAAAAAGATACTGAAATGGATGAAAGTACAAAAGTTGAAGTAAATACTTCAACTACCGAAGACCAGACAAAAGAGAATAAGCGAAAACTTTCAACAGAAGATGCAGATGATAAAGTAGATGTCATATCAGTGAAAAAACCTAAATTAGAAGGATCTAAGTGTACCAGGCTACGAAATGAGAGAAAAGTGTTCAAAGGAGCTACATTTTGGCCTTCCAATTTCCGTCAAAAATTATGCACTTGTAATGAATGCATAGTTATGTACCAGGACCTTTCAGTCTTGTTCCTAATTGACCCAGAAGATACTGTATCAGCATATGAGACACTGGGGAAAGAAAAAACAGATGGGACAGCTTCTACACAGTATGAGAAAGGCCTAGAAGCACTGTCATCTCTTGGAAGGATCCAACAAATCAATGCTTTGACAGAGTATAATAAAATGAGGGACAAATTGCTAGATTTCTTGAAAAGCTTTAAAGATAGAAAAGAGGTTGTTAAAGAAGATGATATCAAGGCGTTCTTTGCCGGTATGAAGCCTAAGAGGGAACCGGATGGCGTGTATTTCTGTAAATAATTTTAATGTTATGTAATAAGCCATTTTATTTACTTTTTTATTTTAGTAATTGATAGCATTCCCTGCTAGTATTATCTCGATTTTGCATAAACCGGCGATTCTTAATTTAAATACTTGCGAAGTAATGAAACGACTTTTATGAAATATCGTGATTTTATTTTACCTGAAACCTCTATCGCCCTTCTTTTAAACCCTTTTCCAGGCTCCGCGCATTTAGATACGCTACCAAAAATAAATCCCAGTTTTATGTTGTTTACCTATGCCCTCATCATTTAAAAACGAATAATACTTATAACAATATTTTCTCAAACATGATATGAAATATTGACGTTGTGTTACAAATAATAGGCTGAGAAGTATCGCGCTGCAGGCGTTGTGGCTCAGCTGCGTGCGCGCGGTCACTCTAGCGGCCTGCAAAGAGATTTCATACAACCTTGCAGGCCGCTGGCCGGCAATGCGACCGTCTTTTGTTTCAACGCGCGCGCGCGACACGCAGCAACACCACAGCACGCACAGCAGCCACACAACAGGAACAGGGCGACCAGACTAGCGTCCCGCCAGCTTCATTTCTTGTATTCTTTTATTTTATTTCATGTACTTAATGTTTGAGAATAGCACTATACAAGCCTCGGCCGGAACCTGAGGTTGCCGGCCTCGTATCCCTATCCGGCCTCGCTACACTCGGCCGTCTATATCTACTTGGCCGGCAACCCCCTACTTCCCGGCCTCTACAGTAATGTACTATAACTTGATTTTGTACCATATTATTAATATAGCAAGGTCGGATATTTGTGGCCTTTGCCAACAGGCACACAGATGCAGAAGACTGGATGAGGAAAAAAATCTGTAATGTGTTAAGATTTAAGTATTTTTGTATTTGCATCTGAATAAAGAGGCTTAATAATAATGTGGTTGCTATAAATGCACTTTGCCTGGAAAAGGGTAAAGAAGTGGAGAGTGAAGACATGATAGTGGAAGCTAGTGGCTGGTACCTATCCCAGTAAAATTTTGCACATTGCGGGCAATGCTAGGCGATTTTCAACCCCCTTTCCTCTAATGGTGACGTACCAATTAGATTTGATTCAACTGATTCTTAGAATTTAAGGCTTTGATTTCCCAGCAATTTGTATGGAAATGACGTTATTTAACTTCACCGCGCACATTTATTTAGTTATTTCAAATTGTTCTATTTAATATACGGAGAAAAAGCTTCTTAACAAAAACTAATTTTTCACTGCTCATGCTCGTAAAGTTTGTGTTTATGCTGGATCTAGGCGACAAAATGACTTTTTATGCTCTAGTGCATAAAGTAAAATCTTCGTCTAAGACCAAGGTGTAAACAGCCACAAATAAAGAAGTTTATATTCTAAATAATTTTTAATGTATATAAAACTAAAAATCAATCAAAATGATCGATAAAACTAAAAATTTATAATTATAATAGTAATGCGTGAACAGTAAAAGGTTCAAAGTGAAAAATTGTTGCCACTGTTACTATTTAATTTTCTCGCAATCGAAGTGAAAAGCAGAATGTAAAACTCTAGCATTAAACCCATTTTCCCCTCGACGTGTCTATTCATCCTCGCCATACCGGCTCGGGTGGCTATATGACAGTCTCGGGTAAAATAGCTCGTTTTATGCTCTTGTTGTACAATAATAGTACATTACTGCAGAGGCCATGAAGTAAGGGATTGATGGACGAGTTCGGGGTAGACGGCCGAGTCGTAGAAGCGGCTGGATAAAACGAGTCCAGCAATCCCTGTTCTGGCCCAGGTTTGTGTAGTGCTTTTCTCAAACAATGTGAGGAAATGTTTCATCCATCCATCCATCCATCACAAACGCTTACAGTACAGAGTAGTGCAGTGGTGGTTGGCTGTTTTTAATTTTTCCTTTGTCAGTTTAATGTTAGTAAGCAAATTTAAAAAGTTTAAAAGGAGCAGCGGAAAATAATGGATTTTCATACATACTTCATGACCTAGGCCAAGAAGTTATGTAGGGAGCCATAAATGAGGAACTTAATGTCTCCATTTCGTAATTAACTAATACATTTCAGAGCATGTTTGAGAAATAGTACATTACTGCAGAGGCCATGAAGTAAGGGATTGATGGACGAGTTCGGGGTAGACGGCCGAGTCGTAGACGAGGCCGAATAAAACGAGTCCAGCAATCCCTGTTCTGGCCGAGGCTTGTATAGTGCTTTTCTCAAACAATGTGAGGAAATATTTCATCCGTCCGTCCGTCCATCAGTCCGTCCGTCCGTCCGTCCATCCATCCGTCCTTCCATCCGTCCATCCATCCATGCATCCATCCGTCCGTCCGTCCTTCCGTCCATCCGTCCATCAGTCCGTCCGTCCGTCCTTCCGTCCATCCGTCCGTCCGTCCATCAGTCCGTCCGTCCGTCCATCCATCCGTCCATCCATCCGTCCTTCCATCCGTCCATCCATCCATCCGTCCATCCATCCATCCATCCGTCCGTCCGTCCGTCCGTCTGTCCGTCCGTCCTTCCGTCCATCCATCCATCCGTCCGTCCGTCCATCAGTCCGTCCGTCCGTCCATCCGTCCTGTCATCCGTCCATCCATCCATCCGTCCGTCCGTCCGTCCATCCGTCCGTCCGTCCATCAGTCCGTCCGTCCGTCCGTCCATCCATCTGTCCATCCATCCATCCATCCATCCATCCATCCATCCATCCATCCGTCCGTCCGCCCATCAGTCCGTCCGTCCTTCCGTCCGTCCATCCATCCGTCCATCCATCCGTCCTTCCATCCGTCCATCCATCCGTCCATCCATCCATCCATCCGTCCGTCCGTCCGTCCGTCCTTTCGTCCATCCGTCCGTCCGTCCATCAGTCCGTCCGTCCGTCCGTCCATCCATCCGTCCGTCCGTCCATCCATCCGTCCATCCATCCATTCGTCCGTCCGTCCGTCGCATCCCATCGCATCGCATCGCAAATGCTTACAGAGTAGTGGTGGTTGGCTGTTTGTAATTTTTCTTTTGTCAGTTTAATGTTAGTAAGCAAATTTAAAAAGTTAGAGCAGCGGACAATAATGGATTTTCATACATACTTCATGGCCTAGGCCAAGAAGTTATGTAGGGAGGTGGTAGGCAGCCATAAATGAGAAACTTCATGTCTCTATTTCGTGATATTAACGCATACATTTCCGAGCATGTTTGAGAAAAGTCATTTTATTGTGTTGTAATGTAACAGACTTTCGGGGCCCTGTGGTATCAGGCGGCGTGACCCCTCTTATGACAAACACGTCTACGTCTTTTCGCACAGAAAGGGTATCGGCCTAAAGGTAATACAGTAAATGAAAGGCCCAGGTTGGTGGTAATAAAGTGTATTGCGGGTCCGGGGGCACATCACGCGTATAGGATGTCGTAGTGGCCGGGCCGATAGAGCAGCTGGACGCGCGGCGCAGAGCCCTCCGGGAAGTCGTGCGCGATCACCTGCCAACACGCACTTCATTACAGAAATGTTGCGAATATTCGCATCCGAAATAGTGACCTAATTATCAAAAAAATTGAACCGCCGAAAAACTTTTTTTGTTTGACCTTACAGGTAGGTACAGTCAAAGGCAAAGATATCGACACGGCCAAAGTTGCAAAAATATGTATAAGTACACGGCCTTAATGTTAAGTGCATAAAGTCGTGTATACATATTTTTGTAACTTTGGCCGTGTCGATATCTTTGCCCTTGACTGTACCAGTTTGAAGTCGAAGTCGGTGCCTCAGCGCGAGCCAGGAGGAGTGGACCTATAGTCGTCTACCTGATGGGCTTCTATCACTCCTCCTGGCACTTGCTGAGGCACCGACTTTAAACTGGTACCTAGATTAAGATCTAACAAAAAAGGTATTATTTTTTGCTTTTCAGTTTTTTCGGCAGTTCAATTTTTTTGTTAAAAAGTTTTTATTTTATACTTTTTTCCCACCCTTGGGGTTTTTTTTCCAAATGTATATAATACCAACTTCAAGGTATACCCTATCTAATAAAAAATTAACTATGAAAATCAGACTACTCTGTAAAAAGTTATGCCTGGTCCTACAGTACAATCAGGGATGGAACAATCAGTCATCCCCTGTTTTCCTACCCTTAGGGTAGGAATATTTTTTCCAAATTTAAATGGGACCACTCTCGGGGTATACGCTTTCCAATAAAAAAAGAATCATCAAAATCGGACTACTCTGTAAGTAAAAAGTTATGCGTGGTCATACATAAAAATATATATTATAATAATATATATATATATACACGTCGACTTGAGAACCTCCTCCGTTTTTTTCGTCGGTAAAAAAATTCTAATTACTTCCTCAGTTACGTTGTTAGAAAATATTCAAGCGGGCGTGCACCGTACAAGGGCGTCGAAACGAAAACGACACATTGTGATAATTTGCATGAAGTTGGATTATGGGACGGCAGGCATGTGACGCCCTGTTAGGACACAGCAATATTAGAGGGCCAATTAACTATTTCATTTTATAAATTGTTGTTTTTTGTCGGCATATCGGCATTGCACGCAGGCTTCAAACAGCGTGGTGGTGGGCCTGAAAATATTGACACATATTTTTCTCAAAAATTATGAAGATTAACAGGGTGTCCACTTTCTGGAAAGACAGGTAAGCTCAAGGTGGTCAGGAAAAAATCAGGGAAATTTGCTAGAAATCGAAAAAGTCAGGGAAAAAACTCGTGATTTCCCAAAACTTAGCTCGATATTTTGCCACCAGTCGTTCCTGGCGACGTATTAAAGAGTGGCACCATAAAAACAGTCAACAAATAAACAATACTACTGGCCACTTCTTGCAGTCGGGTAAAAAGTGAGCACATTTGGTGTGCAATGAATACCCATCATCGGGTCTAGCTTGGTATCTCGGGCAGTAAAAAAAAAACATAAGTGTCATATAACCAGCTTTGGAATGTACATGATTGGTCAGGAAAACTTAGAAATGTCGCTAGGGAAAAGTCAGGGATTTTTTAGGATTTGTAGTGGACACCCTGATTAAATTCTGATGTTAAATTCACACGCCCTGCGACACTTTAACACGTAAGTTTTTTAGGTGGTGAAAGCCCGGCACTGTCTGGGCCCTACCTTCCCAGTTCTCCATAATGGATTCTGTCAAACTCCACGCCCCCGTCTCCTAAGAAGCCCGAGTTTATCAAATTCATGTGCGAAATCACATTTAAAAGTTTACCACGAATTTTTCAGTAAAGGAAAACATCGTGAGGACTGTATGACCTGCGAAGCAATTCAAAGGTGTGTGTGTGTGTGTGTAGGGATCCTTTCGACTGCAATAATTTTATAAGTCATAATGTAATGTTCGTCATAATTATTGTTAGTCATAATTTTTCTCCCGCCGAAACCGTACATTTTTCATAAATTTTTAAATGGTCACCTGTAGAACTTTATGTCAGGTTAGGTTTGTTTTATAACAATTCTGAAAAATAAATGGTTTCAGAGAAAAAAAGAGTTATGTCAAACATTACATTATGGCTAACAATTTTCGACCAGTCGATATAGACCCGTGTGTGAAGTTCCCAATCCGCATTGGGCCCGCGTGGGAACTACAGCCCTCCAATCCGCCAATCATTGGGACTTATAAGCCGTGATGATAGCAAGGGTGAAAGGTGAAAATAAAAATAAAAAAAGCCGTGATGATGACGATCTGTCAACCGGCACATGTGAAGGTACTAGAGCGGCCATAGATGCCGTCTGTTCCGTCGCGTACCTGGCTGCCCTCTCCGCGGTCCATGTACTTGACGCGCACGCCGGCGCCGAGCGCGGCGCTGAGCGCGATGATGTGGATATGGTCGGACTCCTTGTACATCGGCTCGACTTCCTGCCGAGACCAAAAGGTTCAGACTACAAATATGCGCTAGAATGCTGGGAGGGAAGCGACCAGAGACAGCCATTATTTAATATTTTTTTAGTTGAACTAATTAACTGGTGTATGCAAGTGGTGAGTTGTCCTTCGTTGTGGCAATCTAAGGCCTCTGTTCAACAGTGGTTGTGTGGCTGTTGACACATTTAATAGCGATGAAATAAATCAACCAAATATTCAAATGATAAATATTTTTTTTTAAATAAATGTAGGAAGGCCTAACAGCAATTTAAGATTTGTTGTGTTTGTATACAAGCGTGTGATTGAAAGTATAAGTAACAATATCATCGCGCTAAAGCCTTTGATGTGGTATTATTTATGAGTGATAATGGCAAAAAAAAATACTATACTTTTAAACAGATAATTCTGGACATATTATGGGTCAGCAACCTCTTTTATATTTGCTATGTGTTCTCTGGGAGAATAATCGATCTAGCTTTTGTTTCTGGAGAAACTCGTATTATTGACTTTAATCAAAGAAATAACTCTAAGGCAAAGTTCAGTCCCCCAGGTACTACTTATAAATTGAACATGAAACTTACTTGTCTACAAAACTCGGTAACTGTCCTGGGTCCCTCAATGAAGTTCTGATAGAAGTCCTGTTGCGTCTGCAGTTGTCCAGAGGTGACGAGACGCAGGTACACCACAATGTAGTCGGAGTAGCCCTGCTTGTTGAACTTGTCGTGGAGCTCCGCGCGGGCAGCCTCCACGGCCGCCGGGGGGCCCCCAGCCTGCTCGCCTACCCGTTGGACCACTTCCATAAACTGATAGAATGGGAGAGTAAATATAAATAGCTTCTAACCAACTTTTGTACTCAGTCTTTTTTAAATTTCAGTAGACCAAATTCAATAAAAATTACCAACAAAACAGAATGTCTACAGAACTTTATAATTTAAGTACTTTAAACAAAAACACTAAATTCAGCCAGGTAACCTTTTGAAGCAAATGGAAAAAAAAAGCCTGCATTAGCATCCTTTGTCTCAAATATAACATGGATTTAGATAAAAATAATAAAATATAGTCTTAAATTTTGCACTGCCCAGTGCCCAAGCATATGAAAGGTTAATACTAATGTTAACTTAGATCTACCCTCCATAATTAAAATATCTATTTATTTTGCAACAAAATTTCTAAAATTTCACATCCTGGTGTATTTATCAGCATTTAATTGTGACACTCAGGCTGTGGGGTCCGTGCATACCTGCTTTATAAAGATCAACAGTAAGAATAACTGCTGAATATCTAAAGTACAAATTGCTCAATGATTAAAAAGTTAAAAAAAAACCAGTATAGTGTGAACTATACTGGTTTTTTTTTAACTTCATTAAAGGCTAATTCACCTAAACAATTTTTTTTTGAGAAATTGAGTTATGAACATGTTCAGAATCAGTGAATTTTTCAGGGGACCCACTTGCTCATTTGCCATCCAGTGCAAAAATGGTGCTTAGATCAATTAGCCTTTGACTGTCAAATTATGAATATTTATTTTTCTCTCATTACAATAATATGGTGCATTTGTTAAATAAATTCGTTTTCCATTAATATAAAGCAAACAATACAAAACTTGATGAATTTGTAGTTTCATGTCTAAATAGGATAAGCCTAGGAAAAGGTTCAAGAAATCATTTCTAAAACTACAAAACTTGTGACTCCTCTAGCCCATTAATGATGTTAATAACAAGGAGGATATTTACTCAATATTTTATTTTGCATTATAACTACTTGCCATTGTTATTTTTAAAATTTTGTCATATTCTTAGCGTAAATGATGGTTACATGTTGAATGTTTGTAATTGATAAACAGTGTAAACAAACAAATACCTCTAACCTTGTTCTGAAATTAATCAACTATGATAAAAAGTTGGTGTGCATAATTCAGAAGTTTCATATCCTATTAATTTAAGATTCTATTGACCATTCACATACAGCCATTGTCGTATAAGGACGACAAAAATGACATTATTGACCTTATCCATCTAGCCAACCACAAATGTTAAGCAGCTTCATTCAAATAAAACCCACCAAAGCTATAACAATCCTTGTAACCTTCTTATTTCTCCTTTTTTCCTGGCTAAGCCAGCAAGACCCAAGAAAAATCGACAAGGCAGACAACAAAGAAAAACCAAAACAAAAAAAGTAACCTTAAAAATGGCACTCACCGTCTCGTAAAAATCTTCGACTGTGAACTGAGAGAAGCCTAATGCGACGAGTATATCCTTCGAGTTCTTTGCTAGCTCGTGGAACTTTTCGTATTCCGCCTTGTCGGTAAGGAGGTGCTCTAGATACGCATACGAAAATGCCCGGAAGAAACAGTTACCGTCCGGCCTTGTTCTTCGAACGTATTTGTACTTAGCTGCTAAATCTTTTACTTTTAAAAGGTAGACGGGATCCTCATTGTATTCTTTTTCTAACGACGACAAAGGCTCGAGCTCCCCTACTAAAGGAATACTCTCTGAAATCTGCAAAACAAACACAGGATAATGTTTTGTACTTTCTAATTACAAATTAATTGGGCATTGGAGCAATGTAGCACATAATTTTACATAATGTTTACCTCTTTTTCTATCTCTCGTTGCTGTTTCATAATCAACTCATCTTGGTTTATTGAATTATCCGCTAAATTGCCGGTGCAGCCGCTACTGCTCGACGCATCGTCCGCCATTTTCAAATAAAATTGACAGGTGACGACAAATGACAATCGAGCGAAAAAACGTTAGCGTCGCGTTCAGTCTCAGAGGAAGTAAATAATGCGTTCAGTTCATCATTTTGTTCACAATGTTCCAACCACGGTCAACAGTCCAACAAACACTGCATTCATAGATAATCTCATATCTTATTTTTGGGGAATAATTATATTGTAGTAAAAAAATAAAGCACTGAAAAAATATTCTTAACATTTAATCCTTATAAAATACAGCATAAAATAACTTTTTACTGTTATTTAGTCAGCAAACATGTCCTCAATTTTCTTCTGCACCTCCTTTTCTGATTCCGAATTCAGCTTGTCGGGCAGCAGCTTGACGGCTTCGAGGTCTGCAGCCTCTCCATCATCAGCCGTCGCCTGACCCTGCGCCTGAAAAAAAGTAAAAAAATATATATTAAGAAAAGTAAAATAGTGTACTGCATTTTTTTGCTATTTTCTTCTAGTATTAATGTATTGACACTGTCATTTACACTATCTGATAATTGTACAGCCTTCCCGTTTGATTACACTGCCACTAGTCAGTACCATCTTACCCATAGGGCCCTTTGAGTTTGTGATTACAATAAGACCGCACGTCATACGCACTACACCATCAATTGATGCTTGTGCGCAACTAGCTTGCATCTTGTGTGGGAAAAAACGAATCTGTGTCCACGAATATGCAACGCAATGTATCGTCAAGTAGCTCCTACGAATTCTCAAGAACATGGACACAGTTTCGTTCCCAGTGCACGCCCCCCCCCCCCTACTGTATAGAGTGTGGCTACAGTCACCTTGACCAGCTGCGTGGCCAGCTGTAACAGCGCGCGCTCCAGCCGGTAGTTGTCGGACACGAGCTGCGCCCAGCGCCGGCGCAGCGCGCGCAGCCGGGCGCCGCTCGCCGTCTGCGACCGCTTGCGCTCCCAGTTCACGCCTGCTATTTGCTTCCTGTATAGAGTAGGTAGATTTGTTATTTAAATTAAAATGAGTTATTTCCAATGCTTCATCAATGAGCATTATTTTTATTAATTGAGTCAGCACTTATAAAGAAGCATACCTTAAATTAGTATGTACATTCTGTGCGCTTCCCACTAGAGCCTGCAGTGTGGCCAAGTACGACCGCCAGGCCTCTGTCCCGTAGTGCAGTTGTAACTCCAAGTTCAGCACCCTGGTGGCCTGGTGAGACAGCTGCGCGTGAGAGTTGTCCACGGCCTCCGACCAGGCAGTGGGCTCGCCGAGCCGACCTGCTGGAGGGGGAGGCAGCTCGTACCTGGGAAATAGGAGATGTTTAGAGATAGCCGAGTTTTGGAAGGGAAGGGGGCATAAGTTAAATGAGACTTGTGCATACTAATGCAGGGGGAGGTCAAGTGGACTCTCTCAAGAGGGCGGTTTCATTTCAGCCAATATCTAGATTTTTTTTTCTGCAAAAAAATAGATTGTTATTGCGGGAAGTCCAAGTTAAGTAGTAAAACTTATTTCTCCACAAAATGATGTCTAAATCATTTACACAAGCAGGTACAGATGTCTGTACACTAGAAATGTAGTAATTGAAAATTTTTATGTAAGTTTAAAGGGGGTTCCATATATTATGTCAAGCAGAGGCATGCACACCCTGCACTATAGGTAAAGACGCCTCTGATGTCAAGCAATTTTAAAATTTGTTCACATAATATTGGGATGTCCCTTCTACAGAGTATCAGTGTGCATCACAAGTGCTTCTTTCTGCAAACTTTTAATGCAAGGAAGATGGAAGACTATGATAAGAAGATAAATGTATCAATAAGTGAAAATATTTTTTTTAATTTTCTGTTATAATTAATAGATAGATAGATGCTTATTTGTGAACACAAAACACCAAGATATAAATAAAGTCTGAATAGATCCATCGAAATCTCTCTGGAATAAAATTGACAGATAAGCACTGCAAATGTTTCAGAAATTACAAGCGCAAGGAAAGTAATGAACAATTTAAGTTTAATTACAATAACACCAAATTTGTATCCCATAAAGAAAATTACCTTTTCATGGATAATGGTTCCATAGGTAACCGCTGTTGCACTCTTTCCATCTCTCTCTGCAGCGAGGCTGTCTCAAACGCAGAACTCGGCTCGGGACCCGCATTCTCCAGGTAATTCTTAGTAGGTCTGTAGCGACGGCATTCTTCCTCAACCATAGACAGAGCCTAAAACATCAGGAAAGTTAACTTTAGTGTTCAAATGGTTAACTTGCAAAACCAGGTTTTTATGCAACAAGAACGATTTATGTATGGGTTAAGCCTATTTTTCTTCAACGCTTAATTGACAGATTAATATTTATACCGAAAAATAGAGACGTTGACGAAAATTCTAGAAACCGTTTAGGTTAGTATAATTTCTTACCGCTTCTCTGACTCCTGGGTCATCATAACCCTGATCAATGTAAGGTAACGCATCCACTATAACTTCCCCAGCCATTGTAAAGTGCTTTATTTAAATCAGTTTTGATAAAATCCTTGCATTTGAGATTTTTTGAGGTTTTGTTGTGTTTATGCTTGTGGAGATTTGACAAATTGACAAATTTATTGACACTAACCACAGAACAGACTAGACTACATAAACTATTTAATTTTATGCGCCCCACTCTTGGAGTATTTATAAATAAGTAATTCAAGATAAATTTAGAATATACAAAGGCCCCAATACCCCACACCACGGTTGTTTGTATAAACGTAAGTAATTAAATTTGGTTTCAGGTTTTACCAATATAACAAAACAAAACAAACAATAGAATTCTAATTTTGGCCTAAAGAAATAAATATATATTTTTGCATTTATGAATCAATCAAGCTTTTATAGTCAAGGCTCAAACATTCTAGGTTCTAAACATCAAGTGGTGTGACACACTTTCCCGGCCCGGATAACACCGACTTGGAAATACCGGCCCTGTTTTTTTGTGTACACGCCCATAGAAACTGCAGGGTCAATACCACGCTACGACTACGAAACTCGAAACTCGAAGTACTTCTATGGGCGTGTACACAAAAAACAAGTTCTGTATTTCCAACCCGGTATTATCCGGGCCAGGAAAGAGTGTCACCCTGACATTTCATTTTAATTTCAAGAAATTGATTAAAAAAGTAAAAATCTTTCGTGTAATGTGTTTTGTCGACAGTAATTTAATTGTTTCTAATTTTATTTCCCATTTTTATTTTTATTCTATAAATAAATAAATAATGAGCTTACAAGAAACTGTACTCAACCACGAGATAAGCAATGTAGACTTTACAAAAGTGGGTGGATTATCGATGCAAAGTTTATAGAAGTTTTCATATTTCTTAATCATTCTGTTATAATTTTTTAGATAGCAGGATTGCAACAAAAGAGGACATTGGCATTCGTAAATCATTTCGTCGTCACTACAGTACAATTTCTGAATAAATTTACAAAAGATTGTGAAGAGAAATTGATGCATTTTGAAAGGAAACTTGAGAAAGTTAATGCTTCTATGGTTTTACTGGAGTCCAAGGTAAATTTTATGTTAGGTGCATTACAACGTGTGTCGTTAAAAATTTAAAAAGTTGTAGGGTCTGTAATACATACCTAATTTAATTTCATATTTTTAAGCCACTTTTATTAACATTTTAATGTTACCGAACAAGTTACTGTAGATTTTTAAATTAAATAGACATTTTTTCAGCTATCATCAATTCCAGAAGTAAACATTCCACAGTCAGAATCCCCGAAAGAAACCTCAAACACAGACAATCAAGAAATCAAAGTAGAAGTAAAACAAGATGTTCAGGAAACAAATCATGACGAAACTGAAACGAATGACGAAAAAGATACCTCAAACGACCCAAGTCCAGTAGATAAAGAAACGATTAGTCCTGAGTATGTGAAATTTGTTAAAATGGTACAAGTCGGTGTGCCTTTACAAGCGGTCAAGTTAAAAATGATGCTGGAAGGCTTAGATTCTAATATGTTAGATAAATTAATAGGTAAATAGATACAGAAACATATATTTTTGAACAAATTATATATTTATATTATAGTACATAGTTCTGGGTTAAATCATTAATGAGACCCAAAGAAAGCTAAGATCTATATTTTTAATATGAACAATGGCAAATAAAGGTAAAAAGCTTGAGTAAGTCTCCTATTGCATATAGTAGTAACATGTCCACTGAAAAATGCTGTAAGTACTATCTATATCAATTCTGTACCCTACTGTAAGTAAGGGCGGACTTACTTAATTTTCTTACATTAACTGCAGGCTTAAAGCTTGATTTTAGTACATATAAATATAAATGCAAATACTTGTTCTGATATACTTAGGTATGTTTGCTGTTATAATTTTTATACTGACAAATTGTGGTGATGAGGTTTTTTTTCAGCTTTGTGTAATGAAATTTTACTTTTGCTTGCTGTGACATTCCAGACATTAAAATCAAATCAAATATCAAATTCTATTCTGTTTTTTATCAGTTCAGATTTAGCTTTGTTTTATAATTCAATTCTAAACTGCTAGACATATGTATTTAACCTTATGCTGTCGGTTATGCATTAAAATGCAGACATGTATTACAGAACACCCATTCTGTAATGTTGATGAAAGTTTTGTGCCCAACAATATTTTATGTATTTGCATTATTGTTGCACATTCAATATACATACACAAACATGCCTTGAAAACAGTCCAAGTGCATACCATAAAAAATTATGTAAACTGTTATCAAAAAACTTTGTTGCTTGTCATGTTTACTATTTTTTCACTTATTAATAGCTTCTTGTACCTAGTTGACTAAAAAAATGTAATTTGTAGTTTTTTACCATACTCCGGTTTCCAATGCAATAAGATGGAAGAGAATAAAAATGTTGTCTATACTCAACTGAAAAGTTGATCACCAATGTATTCATCTACCTTATCGCTGTGGTAATTAAATTAGGTATATGTATACTATACTCAGCGGCACAAAATTTGGCCCACTACATACAAAATTACCTATTTCTGCATACATTTGAGGGCCAGATTGTTTGCCGCTCAGTATATTTTCACAGATCCATATTTTTGAACTAGTTTGTACTTTATTTTGTTTTGTTACAAACTAGAGTGCAACTTATTATTGGAGCTTTAATCATTAGCTGTCTAAGAAATATTACCTATGTTAGTCTGATTTATTGATTTGATTACATTAAATATATTTTTTATTTGTATAATTTCTCGGTCTTTTAGTTGCATATTCCTCTTCCACTTCTAGTTGCTAGACTAGAATCTTTAGCAGAAGGGTTTATTCCTGGTAGACTACCTTGCAATTAATAAAATAATTGCATGCTTTCAGCAAATATAAACTGATACTGAACAAAGCTGGTTTTCATAAAACAGCATTTTCCTATGCTTGATAATTGTTTTTTCCAGATGCTATTTCTTTAAACTTACAATGCATAGAGCATGTGTAATTGAGAAATCATGCAAGAATCTCACCATTACCGCAACTATTAATTGAAAGACTATTGACTAACAGTACTTTTACTATTACTTATTCTGTGCTAAAATTTACAATGCTCCTAATTTCTAAATTATCTAAAATTCAGATGTAGTGGTATGACCATGTGCCTCCTTCAACTGAATTGAAACTGACCCAAAAAGTGTTTGCCAAGGGACATAAGGATAATAAAGACTACTAGACATAGATTTAACTGTTGTGAAGAACTTTGATGAATAAAAAGCAGATTAGTTATTCTTATTTATTATCGCGTCTAGAACTGGATCATCTGTCCCTTCCTCTTCTTGTCTCCTCCGAGCTCAAAGTGCTTGCAGCGTTTGAGCGCCACCTGTGATCGCACCTTGCAGTCGGCGCATTCCAGACGGAGGACGATTTTCTTTGTGGTTTTCGCCTAAAAAGAGGAGAAATTTAAATTAATGAACTGCTTCAATTTTTTATTGAAGTTTTAGGTGTAGACTACGAGACGGACGAAATAGGCTTTAGAGATTTTTAGATACAAGTGAGAGAGGATTAGGTGATGAAGTTATATATATTGAAAAAAATATATTTTTAAGTAACATAGTCTCATTATCAAGTTAGGTCCGTGAATGTTACTTAAATAAAATATGAACAGGTTTAAAAACAATAAGATAAAGACAGGCAAATTAGAAGTAATGAATTCATGTGAAATGCAGTTTATCATTAAATATGAGCACGACTAATGTCGGCTTTTGAGGTTATGTTGTTTACCTTTTTCTTGAAGATGGGCTTGGACTGACCACCGTAACCTTGCTGTTTACGATCGTAACGCCTTCTGCCCTGAGCGGCGTGCCTTTCCTTGGACTTCTTGTACTGAGATACCTTGTGCGTCTTGTGGCATTTGCACTTTTTGCAGTACGTCCTGCGCTGTTTAGGTACGTTCACCTGAAAATAACAAGTGCCGCTGTTGAAATATCACCACCGTATCACCAATCATTGCACATCAAATACGATTCACGGTCTTTTCAAATATTTAATTTCACTAAAAGCAAGATTTATTGCGATGAAATTCGGAAAATCACAAACCATTTTTGCGTTTGACTTTGCTCGATCCAAAGAAACGTCAAAAAGAGATAGTGTTGCTATAGTTTCACAAAACGTGAAACCAAATGTTACTATGTAAGAAAAATAATAGAATGCGTTCATTTTAATCTAATTAGTTTTTATTTTAGCAGCTGTATATCACGATGTAGATAAATAAGTAGCAATAAATATGTCGGATTCACGTAAACTGTCTGTAATCATATTTTGTATCTGTTACAAATAAATATACGTAACCTATAGAATGCTGGACATCTTCCTTTTCATTCGCACAAGAAGAGGAGACCAAATTGCTCTATTCATGCGTTAAAAAGGGACGGAGCTTGACATTTTTTGTCCCTCACCGCGTGTCGGCTATTTCAAGGTTAGCGGATTAATCTGCTAAACAAAGTTTGACATTTGTATCGCGATCGATGTGTTATAATCAAATTTTATTATTTTGTCCCAAAATAAAGGCCCTCTTTTATGTGCATTCCGTACGGTTTGACGTGAAATCCATTGAAAATGGTGCGGTGCAGTGTACTAGGCTGCAAAAGCGATAGCGAGACGAAAATTGAAGGATTGTCTTTTCACAAGTAAGTAATTCAACATTTCACTTTATTGGAGCGATCAGAACTGATGTTTCTTTGGTTTCTTGGTTTGCTTTGGTATTTTTCCAGGTAACATTTAAATCATATTGTGTTTCGTGTTAATATAAGCCCTCTCTTATTCATTTTAAGTTGTATTTACAAACCTAACCTCAAAACTCAGTGCTGCCATTTATTTCCGAGAATATTACCCTGTATGAGGGGTAAAATAGTGTACACTAATGATTTTTTTTAGACGAAAAAGTTTTCATCGAACGAGTTTCCAATCCGCATCTCTTGGCTAGCAACTGCACTACGTCGCCCCTAATAAACCCATCCGAAAACATTTATTTCTTGCATAGGTACGCCAACAGTGGCGTAGGGTGGCATCTATCGTAACTAATCTCGTGTGTGACTATTGCAACTATTGATGGTTATATGCAAGCGATTGATAAAATAAAAAAAATAATAACAAAAATCATTTAATTCCGAAAATAATAATAAGTAATTTTCGGATGGATGGTAGCATGGTGGTTGGGAGCATCGTGGTGTAGTGCAGTTGATAGCATGCTCTGCGCGAATACCCAAGAGATGCGGATTCGAATTCCGTTCGGAGCACCTGAAGACTTTTTCATAAAAAAAATGACATTTTAAATTTCGTTAATTTAAAGAAATAGTACGCTGATTAAATAATTATTTGTGCAGAATTAAGCTGATCTTTGGTCTAACTTACAGATTCCCAGAGGAACCGGAGCTACGCAAGTTATGGGTCGCAGCTACTGGGAGAAACAACTAGTTGCCTAAAAAAAGAGATCGACAATGTGCTGTAAACACTTTGATCGTGCTCTTTTATGGAAAAGGAACCCGACCACTGTGGCGCTTTTTTTGTTCAGGCGTGGTAGTCTTTTGGCTGACGTTGATGATGATGAAAATACAATAAAAATATGTTATGGTTTATAAGCTTGTTTTATTTTTATCGTTTACTAGCCTTTGCCCGCGTGTGCCAAAAATTCATTTATCGGTATCCGTTATAGATCAGTTTGTGAAATTTCGATTTATGAATGTATCAGTTTCTCTGATAGGCAGAAGTACCGGTTTGGCCACCTTAAGCCCGTTTTGAGCCGGTTGACATTTGAAGTCATATATAAAAATATGTTTAGTGAGTTTTCAAAAGTTTATACTGAAACGAATAAAGTTTGTAGTGATTTATAACTATAAATTTATTTCAAACGTATATTTAAACAATAAATGGCCATAAACGGTACAGTGGCCACAAACGGTACTTCTGCCTATATGCAGAACACTTAATATTAAATCATGAAATGCCTATTATTTCATCATTTTCTTTTTGTATACTTAAACTTTAGCTTGAATTATAAATATGTACCTTCCTGTATTATTTGTCTATAAAAATTGAAAACTTAAAAAAGATCGCATGTGACGCGGGGTAAAATTACTTTTGAGAGGGTAACCCTAATTATGCATGTACTCTTGTCTCCTGTCCCTTTCAGCGGCACGCTGGGCCGCAGTCTATAAACGTAGTGTATTATTATGAAATATACCTTCTTCCTTCCACTCAAAGGTTGACTAGCGTGGTAGAGATCCCTTCAGGGATAAGTTCGCCTTTGTACCTAGCACTTTTTTGTATCATTTTTGTATTTCCTTTTTGTACAAAAAGAGTATAAACATAAATCAGTTAAATCTGATCAAAAAAACTTTCAGACTTCTTTGGCAATAACATTATAATGAGAAATTTTTATTGAGCTGAAACGCAGCCATAACAAAAAAACTGTAAATTATTATTATTATGGCGCCAAAAGTGACATTAGCCAGATCACACAACAGATGTTTTTTTAGTTGGTTAGTCTAATAATTCTAATTTTATAACATAATCTCTTAATCTTTATAATATAAATAGTCGTAAACATGAAGTTCGCCATACCCGAAATCTCCTGGCACAACCGGGATCCCGTGTTAAGTGTAGATTTTCAACCAAAGAGGGAAACAAGTGGACCTTTACGATTAGCAACTGGTGGCACGGATTCTCATGTTTTGGTGAGAATTTAGTAATCTTTAGTGTATCATACAGTAAAAACAGCATATACAACAGCATATACATTACATTAAGATGTGTCTTTTTCGTAGATTTGGTACGTTTCCTGGTTAGAAACTGGATCAGTAAACCTGGAAGTCGCTGCGGATCTGACGAGACACCAGAAGGCTGTTAATGTGGTACGATGGTCTCCCAGCGGCCAGTACTTGGCTTCGGGAGACGATGAATCGATCATATTCGTCTGGCAGCAGAAGACTGAGAAAGACCCTGTTCCCAATGACCCAAATGAGGAGCAGTACAAAGAAACATGGGTGATTTATAAGGTAATAATGTAGCTGCTACAATACAGGTACAAAATAAAGTATGTATTGATTTGATGACTGTGTTTTTTGATGAAATATTTAATTTCTCGCACTATGTTAAGGAAGAAAAAACATGTTGTAATCTAGTTTTCCACTTCTTTGATCTGTCCCTTTTGTAGGGCACTTAACTACCACCCATGAGGCTGGCATGATCATTGATGGCTGAGTGTTTAAAGCTTCAACAAAAATAAAAATAAAGTATATCTTGTTTTCATATTAGTAAACTATAACCAAAAGTTTTATTTCCTCATTATAAAGACACCACTTTACTGTAAAGAACATCTTATGTGTGAGCTAACTTTGGGGGCGGCAGACGTGAACTTGCCTTCGAAATCCAAAAGCTTAATGGTTACTTGACCTGAAATGTATATTTCAGAACTAAATTATTGTTATTATTATTTTAAAATTTATGACGGTGGAAGCATTCTACACTTCCACTGAACGTAGATATAGTTTAGATATAGTTAGTGTTTAGTATTGTAACTAAGGGACCCCATACATCCCTGTATTTCTTTTATTATTATTTTTTGTATTTTTTTTTTCTTTAATTGTATAATATAGTTTTTAAGTATTTTATTTGTAATTATACTTTTATGAAAAAATGACTTTCTGCCAAGTTTCTTGCGGCGCATTCTTCTTGGCAATGATGGTCTTTCCGAAAGCGCTGGTAGTTTAAAAAAATGACGTGTAAAAGTGCCCATTGCGGCCTATTTACTGAATAAATCATTTGAATTTTGAATTTGAATTTTAGAATTTTTGAATTTTTATGGTTAATTTTAAATATGAGTAGATAGATAAGAAGAGATTGTTAAAACTTGATTGTTGAAAAAATAATTAAAATAGGTACCTAATGTCTCTCAATAGTTACTTTGTGAAAATTGTAAACCAAAATCAGTATTTTTTTTTAATCCGATTTATGAATTGTAATCAAAATGTTTATTAAAAGAATAGGTAAGTACTAAGTTTATTTAATTTTTGTTGCATATTTTACTGATATGCCAGACATGCTTTCTATTAATTTCAGTCAAAATATTACAAGGAAGGTTTTTTTTTCTAGTGCCCAATATTCGGTATTTAAAACAAATTTCGGCCGAATGCCGAAGTTCGGCTCAAACTGCCGAAATTCGGTTAAACCAAATCTAGAACGAATTTCGGCCCAATTTCGGCCATATAAACTAATGAACCTTTTATTTTTTTATCAATTGAAACATCTCTTATCCAGACTCTCCGTGGTCATCTGGAGGATGTTCTAGACATCAGCTGGTCAGTCTCCTCGACACATTTGGTCTCTGGCTCCGTTGACAACAAACTGATCCTGTGGGATGTGGCCCGCGGGAAGTACAGCGCTATCCTGACTGACCATAAAGGCTTCGTGCAGGGAGTGGCTTGGGACCCCAAGGGGCAGCTCATTGCTTCTGCTAGCACCGATAGGTTAGTTATAGTCTTTAAATAGGGAGACTCTTTCACAAGTTTACGTGCATTTATTTAGCTTGCAATGTTTATTAGGATCAAATCATGAAATTTTTCACTCTTCATACAAAATTACCAAATACTGCATACATTTGAGAGCCAGATTTATTGCCGCTCAGTATATAAATAGAAAATATATTTCCCTCGCTTTGCTGACAATATAAGTACAGTCAGCAAAAAAAAAATGCAATATTTTTATTCATTTTTGTAAGCCCTTTTATTGTGAATTGGTTTCTGTGTTTTAATGTAATAGGTACTAGCTGTTGCCCACGACTCCGTCCGCGTAGAAGTAGGAAAAATAGTTTACATCCTATTCTCAGACCTACTAAATACATATACACAAAAAAATTCATAAAAAATCTGTTGCCGTTGAAGGAGTTTGGTCACAAACATTTTTGACCCGAGAATTTTATTGTTACAATAAGGCCTCTAAGTATATGTCGCGTCTAGCTGTTTCCATTGCATACTATTGGATGCCACTCTTCTACGTAATTATTTACACAAAAGAGTTTTTAAAACATGTAAAAATTTCCCGTGGATGAAAAGTCAAATCAAACTTAAAATAGCACCGACGTCCGGTTTGTCAATAACCTCCCATGCAAATGTGGTCTTAGAGTCTCTCCATACCTATTGACCTGGATTTCGCTTTAGCCAATCAAAAAACTTTTTAAGTCTTTTATTTTTTTTATTTGACTGGATGGCAAACAAGCAAGTGGGTCTCCTGATGGTAAGAGATCACCACCGCCCATAAACATCTGCAACACCGGGGGTATTTCAGATGCGTTGCCAACCCAGAGGCCTAAGATGGGATACCTCAAGTGCCAGTAATTTCACCGGCTGTCTTACTTACTCCCCATGTTGAAACACAACAGTGCAAGCACTGCTGTTTCAAGGCAGAATTAGCGAGCAAGATGGTGGTAGCAATCCGGGCAGACCTTGCACAAGGTCCTACCACCTGCAAATAGTCTGTGCATTGAGAGCGAGAAAGACGTTTTTCCGTCGGCAAACATCGTATCGCGTCGGTCGAGCCGATCGATAGGTGTGAGAAGATCCTTACCCTTCCATATCTTAATTAGAAAATCTCCACAGAGTATTCCGCACATTCGACATATCATCCAAGAAAGTGACGTCACGGAGCAGCAAAGCCATCCTGCCCTTCCCAGCGTCCCACCCGCTGCACAACGTGTCCGTCCGTCTGTACCACGACGACACCTTGCAGACCTACTACAGGAGGCTGCAGTTCAGCCCCGATGGGATGCTGATAGCGGTGCCTGCGGGGAGGATAGAGCCGGAGACCAAGGTTGATGTGAAGCCCATGAATGCGGTCTACATTTATACAAGATACAGCCTGAAAGTGTAAGTAAGAAAGAACAGTTGACACTTTTTTTGACAATAAAACGAACACTGATGAAGATATAGCAAAGTTCCGCGTCAAGTCACGCCGTGCGATGCTTTTCAGCAAGGCGTTATATCACGGACGCCCACTCTCGAACTTCGAGGCGCTTTATCTTTATAGTTTTTTGTAAGATTGAGACAAGAAAAAGTATGTATCCAATATTTACTGACATACTAAATAGAATTGTCAACTAAATAGTATATTTTTTATCGAGGGACTAAAATAAGCCAATATATACCCGAGCTGGATAGCCACCCGAGCTTTTAGCGAGGGTGTCTATTTATCCAAGGGTTTATATTGACTTTTAGTCTCAAGGTGAATACTCTATTTTTCACTTCGATTGCGAAAACAAAATAGTCATTTCTGTGAAAGAATGAATGCGTTTCTTATTCCTCCAGTCCATAAAACTTGTGAGAATAATCAATTTATTTTAATCGTTTATGATTACGCTCCGCAACAATTTCATGTTTTCGTGGTAAGTATTTTTTCCAGCCAGACACAGATATAACTAAATCGCATTGGCGAAATGGTCCATGCGGAAAAAGCATAGAACTAAGACCACGTAGATTAAAACGTAACATTTTCGTCATGAAAATGGTCCACACTCAATCTTATTTTATACCAAAAACTAAGCAATTACTGGCTGTTTGAGTTTATCTAAGTCACTCGAAGTAAATTAAAAAATAATTACTTTTACTCCCTAGGGACTAAAATACTCACTTTACTCCCGCCTCGTAAGACTATATTGACCTACTTTTAGAGCATGAGAAGTGAAAACATTATTGTTCACCCGCGACGTTTATACAAGAAATGGGTGTTCATGCAGTTCCTCCACCTCTACACTGTAAGAACACACACAAATCACACAAACCCAACTATCACAATCTACACTACACTGATGCCCACCCCTACCCTACAAACTCTACTCTAACCCTAATTACCTTACCCTACCCTACCTTATTCTAAACTAGATTTTCATAATACTCGGTTACTTATTATAAACAGCTGAACTGACCAGTTGAAACTTGACACCAGTATTTTGGAAGTTAAAAATAGCTTTTGCACTGCTATTGTTTTCATATATTTTTTTAAATATTTTATTTCCTTTTTTCTGTAAAATAAAAGGTTGCTTGATAGAGATCGCTCTTAAGCGATAAGGCCTATTGCTTACCTTGTAATTTCCTGTCTGTGTACTTGTTTTCTGTATTACTTATTTGTGGTGTACATTTGATTCCTGACGCACCATAGAATGCTCTCACAGTAACTGTCATAATTAATTCCCTTCTCAAGCAATGCGATGTCGCTATGACTTTTTCTACCAAAAGGTTCCACAGTGGGTCAAGATTCAGTTGGTTCGATAGTACCATCAACCAAATAAGTAGTCTATCAATTTTTTAAAAAGTTTTTTTATAAAAAAAAAAAAAGGACATGAAAGAGGCAGTTGCTATTCCTTGAAAGAGGGAATCACAAAGCAAAAATAGACAATAAAAAACTACTAACTAATGAATTGATACTATTATACTCCACGCTCTTTTCACTTAGATATACAAACCTACTTAAGAGCATTTCTAAAAAAGCCCGTACACCCGATTTGCGACTCCGATCCGGACAAAAACTTGCAGGCATGTAGAGTGAACGATACTGAGTCGTAATAACATAGTCTCTCGAAATGTCCCAATTGGTCTGTATGGAAATTTCCCTTTCCAATCAAATGAATATGTCGCTAAAGTCGAACTTTCAAGTTGACAGACACGTCTATTGGCTTTATTGTTTTATGACATGCAAACGATTATCAACTTTAGGGTGGTAGGGTAGACCATATATTTGGCTGACACAATAAAGTAATTGTATTATATTGCAATGTGTTGTCCAGTCCGGCCTGCGTCCTGCCGTGCGGGGACTCCGCACTAGTGGTCCGCTGGAGCCCGGTGCGCTACGGGCGGCGCGGCGCGGGCCCGGCGCCGGCCTTCCCCACCCCCCGCATGCTGCTCGCCGTGGCCACGCGTCGCTCCGTCATGATCTATGACACGCAGCAGAAGACTCCCATCGCTGTCATATCTAACATACACTACACCAGGTAAACTATTCCGTATTTATGATGGATCTTGGCGACATAAAATTACTTTTTCACCTCAGCACCTCAAACAGGCAGGTTTTGCTATGAGAAATCAGTGAGCAAAATCGCATTTTGCTCACTCCGTGAGACAAAGTAACTTTTTAATTATTTTTTTTTAAATGCTGAGTACAGTGTTGGGTCTACTCACTGAATTCCAAATATTTGAACTTTACTTTGATCTGTCATTTCACTTCAACTCGAAAAAAGCAAGAGATAGGATCAAATTTGTCGATTACAAACTTAAATTAAATTTTCGGTATTAAAAATATATCGAAATATTTCCAAAATGTAAATTTTCCCGATCTTTTAATAAAGTATGCAACCTCGTTGCACGAAAGCCGCTTCTCTTGTTTTTTTTTTATAAAAGAATTCCGTATACTGCCTCTACAGTATAATTATTATTTGTTAAATTGAATGATTTTTTAACAAATCTATTTATGTTTATGTAATAGAAATCTTAATAAAAATCATATTTAAAGGTTTAATTGTTCAACCTTTTCAATTACCCCGAGATGAGGCTTTTTGTAGTATTAAAAAATAAGTGTGAGTTGTGACATTAGTACAAGAAGTTAAGATTGCATGTTACGAGTATGCGATTTGTATTGTAGCTACTGGACTCTTTTTATGGTTTTAAATGTAATTATTATATTTGATAATAATCGGATTCTATTTTAAAAAAATGTGTTTGTTTTGTAAACAGGTAGGTATATGTGGTTTTATTCTTATGTTACATTTAAATTATGTTCTCGCTGCTGAGGTGAAAAATTGTATGTGTCACACGAGACCAAAGTTTTTTTGCATCTCGTGTATTTCAATCCCTTGCTGATCTCAGGATTCTAACCTAGAATCACTCGCTAACGCTCGTGATTCAATTATAGAATCCTTCGCTTACTCGGGATTCAAAATCAACACTCGCAACAAAAAACAACTTTGCTCTCTTGTTGCACAAATAACTATTTCACACCTCTCCTTCAGAAAAGTAACTTTTCCTCCCTGACGAGAGGGAGCAAAGTGCAACTTTTCTGTTCAAGGCTTTTCTAAGTGTTTTTTTGCTATTGCCATTTTTTGAAGTTGATAATTGTAAAGCCACACCATTTTCTATGCTGGTTGTTCTTAAATAATATTTTGAATTTATTTTTTCAAGTTTCTTAATGCTCGGTGTGAAAAGTTGTATGAGCCACTCGGGAGCAAAATTATTTTCATCTTGGGCGTTAACACTTGAATCCCTCAGTACGCTCAGGATTCTACTTAAGAATCCCTCGCTACGCTCAGGATTCTATTGTAGAATCCTTCGCTACATTCTAGATTCAATGTACGCCCTCGCCTTAAATACACCATTTTGCTCCCTTGTGACACAAATAACTTTTTATGCTCTAGTTCATAAAGTAAAATCGTCGTCTAAGACCGAAGCAATCAGTTGTCTAACTGAAGCCACAAACAAAAGTTTATATTCTATTTTTTAATTTATATAGCCGTTTCCGTAGAATTTGTTTGACGACCAGATGGCCTAGTGGTTAGAGAACCTGACTACGAAGCTTGAGGTCCCGAGTTTGATTCCCGTGTCGCGGCAGATATTTGTATCGGGTCTTGGTTGTTTAATATGTATTTAAGTATGTTTCTATCTTTACATATAATTATATTTATCCATTTCTTAGTACCCATAACACAACCTTTGCTAAGCTTACTTTGGGACTAGGTCAATTGGTGTGAATTGTCCCATGATATTTATTTATTGATTTATTTATCTCTATCCCGCAGGAACTGCAATTTTCCGGGATAAGAGCTAAAGGTATAATCATTCACGATGACGCGTGCCGTGGTTCTTATTACAATGTCATTAATGGCTAATTTTGACAAAATCACGCGTCTTCGTGGATGGCACTAGGTATATCCTATGTCCTTCTCTGGTACTCAAATTACTACCGAATTTCATCTAAATCAGTTCAGCGGCTTAGACGTGATGAGGTAACAAACAAACAGACTTACAAACTTTCGCATTTATAACATTACTGGGATGAAAAGCACGCATGCACGCAAGTCGTGCACCAGCAAGTTAGCAGAGGCTGAAGACTCTGAACCGATGAGATAATATTGGTGTCCCCAGACTGACGGACCTGAGCTGGTCTCCGGACGGGCGCGCGCTGGTGGCTTCAAGCACGGACGGGTTCTGCTCCGTCATATCGTTCGCTGAGGGCGAGCTGGGGGAGGTCGCTGTGGAGACGCCGCCCACTGACACTGCTGGTAAGTTGGAGCATTTGACACCTTAACGGTGCCTTTACACCAGAGTTGTGCTATGCTACATTGCTATGGTCCACATAGCATAGTACTGGTGGAAACAGGTTCAACTATTAGGGTTCCGGAGCCAAAATGGCAAAAACGGAACCCTTATAGTTTCGCCATGTCTGTCTGTCTGTCCGTCCGCGGCTTTGCTCAGGGACTATCAACGCTAGAAAGCTGTAATTTTGCACGGATATATAGGTAAACTATGCCAACAAAATGGTACAATATTTAAAAAAAATTTTTTTAGGGTACGTCCCATAGATGTAAATTGGGGGTGATTTTTTTTTCTCATCCAACCCTATAGTGACGATTTTTCGATACAGTGATATGTTTGCGAAATATTCAACTTGAAAGTTCTCAATTTTAATTAAAATCGAGCGTCCCCCCTCTCAAATCTAAACCGGTAAGGGAAAAATTTTGAAAAAATTCAGGATGGTAGTAAGTCTATCGAACTTTCAAGGAAAACTACGGATAAGTTTGCTTGAGAATTATTAGTGGTTTATGAGTAAAAAGCAGCCTAAGGTATAAAATATACCTAAACTTGGTAGATTCCGTATAAAATACGAAATCCTTAGAAAAATATTACTTGATTTTTTCGTAATGGCTACGGAACCCTATTTTGGGCGTGTCCAATACGCTTTTGGCCGGTTTTTAAATGAAGACTTGTAGATGCGTCCAATGGATGGTCGCGAGTTGTGTAACTATATGCAGAGTATAGCGCATAGCTCGACTTGAGCATCTTGGCGTAGCTACCTGGCGGCTGCGTATCCTCGAACGGCTACATAGCTTAGCATTAGTGTAAACAAGCACTTAGTTCCGTAGCGTGGCTTTCACATCCTCGCAACATAGCTGCATAGCACGTCTCTGGTGGAAATGCACATCTTTTTGGTCTTAACCAAAACTTGAAATTAACCCTATTCACCTTTTATAACTATGTACCATCAGCCAAATAAGTGGTCTGCCAATTTTTAAACAAGTTCTAATAAAATGATATGTCGCTAAAGTCGAACTTTCACGTTGACAGACACGTCTATTTGGCATTATTGTTTTATGGCATGCAAACGATTATCAGATTTAGGGTGGTAGACCACATTTTTGGCTGATGGTACATGACTTTACAATAAATAAATGAATATAAATATGAATAAGTATTACAGGCGCGGCTCACTCCGCTATTTTATTCTCCGCTACAAGTAAATGTCTGGGGCCCCTAGAGTGGGCTATTCCACTACACGTGCCGCGTGCGATGAATACGAGTTATGCGATGGACAGAGAGGCACGATTCTTATGCCTAAACGTCACTTTTGTACGGCAGTGAGGCTTCTGTACTTATTCTGTCTCCCCCCTCAGGTATTACGTACAATAATCGTAATTGCGTTATATAATATGGCCTCAGGTTATTCGGATACAGAAATAAACGACAATCTTGTTGTAAGAAAGCAACATGGTGTCATGTGTACAGTCAAGGGCAAAGACATCGACACGGCTAAAGTTACAAAAATATGTATGTACACACGACTTTATGCTCTTAACATTAAGGCCGTGTATACATATCTTTGCCCTTGACTGTACTTATTCATTTATTTGTTTACAGAAAAAATGGAAGTCGATGTCGACCAGCCGGACACCAAAACCGTCGCAGAAAAAGAACCCGCTCCAACCCCAAAACCCGCCACGCCCAAAATAGACAAGTACATGAAATTCAAAGCCCCCACAGAGAAATCTCCAAAGAAACGCACCATTAAAGTAGTACAACAAAAAACACCTGTGAAAATCGATTTGCTAGAAGAAACAGCCATGAAGTCTTGGTCAGACAACTCCAGTAGTGATATAATCAAGCCACAGGACAGCATGATGGAAGACGAGGTTACGATTATAGAAGACAGCGAAGACATCAAACTGGTATACGAAGAGACGGAAGGGAATAAGTCTGATGAAACTAAAACACCCCCCGAGAACTCCAATAAAAAGGAATCCCCAAAAGATTTCTCATTTCTCAAGCAGGCTAAAGTGACTGACGTAAAGGAGCCAGTGGCCGTTCAGGCTGTGCCTAGCCCTAAGGCCCCTCGACGAGTTAATTTTGTTACTCTATCTAGCCCTAAGAACGCTAAGAAGAAGTTATAGGTGTGCTAGAGTACAGTCAGTGTAAGAAACGGCGGACAGTGGTCAAGAACATCTGAATATTTTCTCATAATTTAATTGTTATTTTTGACAACTTGTCCACCACGTTCCTAGCCAGGGGTGGTCCCGGGAACAGATCACGGAAGACGTCCCCCCCACCCCTCCCGACAAACTTAACCCTACTACAGTAAAAAATCAGTTATGGACATTCTTAAGTATGTACCCAGTGCTAAATAGTTTTTTCATCACACTTGCTCGTAAACAGTGTCGAAACATGCAGGCTACCTTGGTTGCAACCCCCCAAATAAAACCCTCGACCTTAATGTGCTTGTCATGAAACCCGTGGTCGGTAAATGAATCAGTGCCCGTACTGAAGCTGCTGCGCGTGCTGCTGCAGGACCACATGGAGGAGGCGGAGGGCGGCACTGCCAAGAGCGCAGCCTAATGTATCGCCAATTTTTCTTTTACAAATATAAAATGTTACTCGCAAATGTGATGAAAAACATTGTATGTCGCACGGGCGGTACTAGAATTACGAACATCGACTCATTAAAGCCCTCAGTCTTCGACTTCGGGCTTCTAATAGACTCTCGTTCGTAATTCCTTATTTACCGCCCTTAAGACACAATGTACTATTTCAATAAAAGGTCTCCCCACATTTATTGACGCGAAATCACCAAACGCAACCAAAACGGAATAAAAAACGCAAGAGTGAAAAACAGACGTGGATCGCCTCAGCTGACGCGAAACGACGCGCCCTTTTTAGGGTTTTGCTCTTATTGCGTCGACATAAAGCGGTTTTTGATCGATTACAGTCGGTTCCGCGTCGATAGGTGTGGGGAGCTACACGGACTTTCATTAGATGCGGTGAAAATTGTATGAATGCTAAACATTTACCCCCTTATTCATAAACGACAATCAAACCTATTTTAGTTAAAATGCCGCTAAAATTCGTTTGTCCTTATCTGTCACTTCGACATTTGTATTTGTTAGAAAGGGACAAAGCATTTGTTAGTTAACATAGGCTTGTTAAGTTTTATGAATAAGGGGGTTAAGGTATAGGCGCCTCGGCCTTGATAAGGGTTATCTTCAATTTTATTTGCTGTAAATCGGCGATCGACTGTTTTTGGCGCTGGCTGTATTATGAGTTGACATTGAGAAATAACGCCTTTGAAGGGAACATTACAGACATTCAAGCCAAGGTCCGAAGAAAATTAATTACGAATATTTGCGGAAGTTTCACAAAACGCGCCAATAAAGTATCACAAAGTAGCAAACGATGAACAGAAAAAACTCATTGGTTTACACTTTACACAATACAGGCTGGACCTAGAACCGCTGCTAAACTAACATGGCAATGCCAATTTTAACAAATAAATCAATTGTCTTATCTTAAATATTATGCAGGATTTTTTTTGTTGTTGTTGCCACAAGTTTACATAGATGAGTCGTTGTTGAAACATGTCAAACTTTCTACATCTTGAAAATAAATCAGGTGAAATTCATATTAGTGGTGTTCAGGCAAATCAACCCAACTATCTGTTTAAATTAGGTTTAAATATTGCAGATTCTTTGTAAAACATTTTGTATTCATTAGTTTAATTTGTTCACTGTATAACTCCAAATCGGATATGAAATAGAATAAGAGTTGCTATTAAAAATAAGTATACTGAAGTAATTAATGTCATAATAAGAAATAGTTTAGGAAAGTATTTTTGGAGTGGATTTTGTCAAAATGACGCGTTTCTGTATTAATTCATTAATTATTCACCAATTATTATAAATAAAATATCACTTATAAAAGTAAACATTTTAATAAATATTTACAATGCAAATCACATTTAAATTAAAATGAGAGTATATAACAAAATATATTTACTTAAAAATAAACGTCATACTTACCTAACTCCCGAGTATGTTGTTTCAATTGAAACAAGAGAAACCAATATATTTCATTTCTTGTCAAATACAAGAATCTGCTTTACAGCAAGTTAACAGTCCGACATTCGTTTTAAAACGAAACAAAATGACAGTACGACATAAAACAGTTGAAGGAAGAACTAAAACTTTGTTTACTGAATTGCTTCTATGTTTAAAGTCTCAAGCCTTTTAGCACAGGCCTATTCTTAGGCTCTGGTCGGCTTAGGTCTGGTCCTCCATCTAGACTAGATTCTAGAGATACCGATAGAAACCGTATGGGGATAAGTTAAGCCGCATTTACATTTATCTGTCGTGTTGTCGTGACGCATCAGAACGGAAAAGAGGGGTTATAAGTCTGACCGCTATGTGTGTCTGTGTGCATCTGTCTGTGGCACCGTAGCTCTTAAACGGGTGGATCGATTTGAATGAGGTTTTTTTTAATTGAAAACAGGTTTTCTAGCGATGGTTCTTAGACATGTTTTATCAAAATCGGTTCAGCAGTTTCAAGATCATCAGCTCTTTTGTTCGCTGCGGTAGGAATCTTAGACGCATAATGGGTATTTACTTTACTTTCAAATATATGTGGGGCCTAAAATTTGAAACACCCATGTATGCTATATAATAACATAAGATTATGGAATTCTCGGCCTGATGCTGCAGCCAGGATATCCGGAACACTAGTACACTCTCTTGATAAAACCATAGCAGATATATCGTGAGTGGATTCGTTTTGATCAGTATTTGATTCTACATACAATGCAGTGGTGGCAACACTACGAGCTGATGCTGCAGCCAGGATATCCAACACACAGTACATCGAAAATACAAACTGAGATATGGATGCACAAAAAAACCAGAAAGAGACCAGCGCTGGGAATCGAACCCAGGTCCTCAGCAATCCGTGCTGCGTGCTATAACCCCTACACCACACCTACACACACCTACTAGTACCTACACTTTAAAACAAATAATATATCAGTTTAAAAAACATGAAATAAAAAAACTTAAATTTAAAATTTAAAAAAACCCCAAAAGGTAGTGCATAATTATTTTTTACTTTTTAGTTGTCTTTTTTGGCGGAGTTTTTTTGTGTCGGGGGTTTTTTAATATACATCTATACATATAAAACAAAGTCGTGTTAGTTACACCATAAGATTTTTGTAGTTTTGGATTTGTCTTCGTCAGGAATAGGATAATAAGAATTAAAAATATTGGAAAATTTACGAAAAAATAAAATAAAAGAAAAAACATTTTACCATGGGTTTCGTTACTGTCAAACATTTAATGTTCATCCCGTCGATACGGTAAACTCTCCCCTCAAATTGAAGAACGTATTTAAATATGTTGGTATGTTATCATAATTTTAAAGTAGTGTTTTTTCGGACAGGACGTCTACCGGGTCCTAATATCCTACTATATTATAAATACGAAAGTTTGTGTGTGTGTGTGTGTGTGTATGCTTGTTACTCCTTCACGCTAAAACGGCTGGACGGATTTAGATGAAATTTGGTACGTAGCTAGCTGGACACGATGTAATTATCGGGAATTCCCACGGGAATTTTGTAATATCCCGGAATTTGATGTCACCGTATCTAATGATTTACGCGTACGAAGCCGCGGGTAAACTGTAGTGTTTTATAAATTAAAACTTCACAATGTCTGTTATCGAATAGAGAAACAATTTTTAAGATTAGGCAGAGAAAGACATTTTCAAAAGATTTAAGTTTTCTCTTCGCTAAACACTGTCTGTATATCTATATTTTCATAATAATATATCAGAGATGGCAAATTCAGGAGTTGTCAAATATCGTATTGTGCAACAAGAGGTTTTTCCAACATGGATCTTTTCTAAAGGCGACCACTCGACCTCTCTTCGACCGACCAACTCGCTTGGGTCGCTCGGAGGCTGGCCATAACAAACGTATGCCCTTTTGTTGGTTAAGTAAAAAATAGATAAAATAAAAACAACTATATTAGTTTGATCAATCTAGCACATAAATGAGTTACGTCAGTTGTTTCTATAAATTTTATTCGTAATCAATAGTTTATTCTTGCAGAGATTGCATGAAATATTGATATTTCATGTACGTCAATAATTTTATTACCATAAGGTAAGTTTCGTACTGTATTAGCTTGAAGAAACTAAAGTCTATTCGCCGAGAATTGATATTTATTATGATAAGGTCTCGAAATTGAGATTGTCGCTTAACTATCGCAAACTGTATTGTGTAGTATCAGGCACGCAGTTCTTAACAAACGCGCGCTTGGACGAGCGAGCGGACGCGGCGACCATATTGCCATTTCGTTGTGGAACGGGCTTTTGTACAGTTAATAATCGTTTGAAAATATTGTTTTGATCGATAAATTTCATCATCATCACGGCCTGTATTCGTTCCACTACTGGGCACAGGCGTCTCCTCACAATAAGATAGTTTGGGCCGTAGTAAAGTTTTAACCCCCGACGCAAAGAGGTATGAGTTTGACCGCTATGTGTGTCTGTCTCTCTGGCACCGTAGACCTTAAACGGGTGGACCGATTTGAATGCGGTTTTTTTATTTGAAATCAGGTTTTCTAGCGATGGTTCTTTGAGATTGTTCATCAAAATTGGTTTAGCCGTTTTTGAGATATTGAACTTTGAAGTGACAAAGTCGGGGGTTTTCCAACTTGGTTGGTTAGGTTATTAATGAGTTAACCCCCGATTTTTTATCAACTGTCGACGAACAGACTATAGATTCTTGTAACTGCTACTTAGCAGCTTTGCCGCCGAATGGGAAGCACTTACATGGACTTAAGTTTAGACCTGCTGAGCTAACATCTAAGTTAACAAAAAAAAAATGTCTCCCGATTGTTACTGCCACAAGGTGTTAGATGGTCAATAAACATGTGACATATTAGTAAAAACTAATTTTAGGCATGTCTAGATGTTTTGACGAGCGAGAGTGTGGTCCCGCTTACACCCCAAGCAAATGAACGAGACAGTGTGATGGCAGGTGTAAACTTGGTGTAATTTCTGAGCTGGTGAGGAGCATTTGGTCGACACTATCGATACAGCCTTGCGAAGTCTCTGAGCAGGCGCGTCATTTCCTTGACTTTGTCAGCCCTGCAACAATGATATAGAAGGTTTAATGGATAGGTTTTCAATGTAGAATAGAATAGTTTATTAAGGGTACAAGGTTACAAAATAATCATTATCCCGTGAGTACCAAACTAGGCTGAGCCTGTATCTTGGCACTCACTGAGACAGGTTACAAATCAGACAGATAAGTAGAATAACCCCACACAGTACATATAAAACTGTATATACACTTCATCAACTACAATGTTAGAGATACTCCACAAATCTATTAGTTATTTATGTGGCTGGTGCATAATGAGAGGCATTAAAGTACGAGTGTGGTTTTATGAAACGAGCCGAAGGCGAGTTTCATAATAAGATCACACGAGTGTTTTAATGCCTAATTATGTATAGCCGCATACATAACTTTATCTACATGCATATCATAATTTTCTATAATATGTTCAGATATGGCCTGTATTTTGACTTTTGACTTTGACTTTGACTGACTTTGACTTTGACTTTGAATAATAATTATTATCTACATGCATGTCATAAGTTTTCTACAATATGTACAGATATGCATTGTTAAAAAAAGTATTACCGATACTTTAATGTAAACATTAAGATGCACTGTACTTTAATGTGAACATTAAGATGCACCCGCAGATACCAGGTTTCTTAATAAAGGCCATTTGATAGTTGTTTCTGAACATATAATAGGGAAGTTATGATATGCATGTAGATAAAACAATATTATAGTGTATCTTGGACGGCTAAATGCAACAAAGAAACAATGTGTAAAGGATAACGCCCCATTACGCCACGTTTTTAATATTTAGCCAAGGAATCCTAGATGATCTTAGATGGTTTCAATACCCCACACCATGTTTAGCTGAGAATAAAAACAAAAGTTCTGTTAAAAATAAAATTTAGAAACAATCATTTTTTTGCTGATTGTATTTGCATTGTCATCCGACTTACGTATGTATACCAAATTTCAAGCCGATCCGACAACTGGATTCGACCGGCAAGTCTTGCAAGTTCATTTTGACCCAGTAATGTATTTAGAATACCCGGTTTATCGGTGTACTTCATACAATAAAAACTGGTTTTGGATGCCTTTTTGTAACAACAACAAACAGTTTTTTTTTTGCCAATGTTGCCAACCTCGAGGCGGTCTAATTATCCCTTACTGAAGGAGTGACATGCTTGGACAACTGTGACGTCACAAAACAGATAAGTACAGAAACTCAATCTCCTGTATGTACTTCTCTTTTCATACCTACGCTCGGCGGTCGCTCTAGGGTTGTCAGCTATGGCTTATGCACAAAAAACTATTGTGTTAGTGGCACTCGTATCTAGTTGTTGGATTTATTGTTGAGAATGAAACGGGAAGAATGGAAATATAAATTAATACTAACTAAAATATTTTAATGTTAGTCATTGTTATATGTATTACAAATTTGTCACAGAAAATATCTTGCGACGATCTCGACATCGGTGAAATGCACGATTATTATATTTTAAAATGTAATGATTCGCATTCCCCATTATTGCACAAAAAAGTTCACAGACGTGTCTCAAGCGGATGGCACTCGCGCTCGCACTGGTCCCAACCGGTCCGAGATATCGCGTCCGTGAACAGTGTCTATGTGTGCGTCGCTCGAGCGCACTTTGTATGTAGATTGATTTCTGTAACGTATCGGTTTTGTGGTGACTTGTACAGACCTGAGCGCGTACTGATGGAACTGCCAGCACTGCTGCTGCGTGGCGGCGGCCGTGCGGTCGGCCGGCAGCCGCGCCAGCGCCGCCGCCAGGTGGTCCACGTTATGGGCCTTCTGCCAGCGCAGCAGGTCCAGCAGCACCTCGGCCACCTCGCCCAGCATGTAGGCGTGCAGGTGGAGCACGCTGGACTCTATCAGCGCGTACGTTAGCTCCGACGAGTACGTTTGGAGGATCTCATCCGCCAAAGCTGTCAACAGGTTTAAGGTCGAGATATTTCACACCGCAGCGCCGGGGGCTACTACGAAATTTTAAAATCGAAGTTCGTATCATCCTGTCTCTCACTTTCGTATTAAAAAAGCGGCAGTGGGACGGCAAGATACGAAGTTCGATATTTGCACGTCGTAGACCCTGGGGTTCGAAGTAGTTGACAATAAAGAGCGTTATCCACTCTCACAATTAGTCTTTATAGTTGCTGTTTACGATACTCACGGGAAGAAATGGGTTTCGTTTTAAAATCTAGTTTAAATAAGTTGCTTTTCTCAAAAATGTCCGTAAAAGTTGACATTATTCTTTACATATCAGAAGGTGAAGTGCATAGTTTATGGTCAGCGAAAAATTAAAAAGTTAAAAAGATTGCAGGCGCGCTAGCTTGACAATAATGAATTAGCGCGCCTACAATCAGTCACATTTTTTTTTAAGTTAAAAAGGCCATGGAAATGTTGGCACAAGTCGTATACAGCCAAGTCTAATGGCCGGTATCAGATATTTTGTTGGAACTCCGGACTTTTTTTATTGGGTCTGAAATAGCTTGTGGTGTTTTCGGTGGAAAAATACACCTGCAGTTTATTTTTAATGAAAAAAGGCGGGAAAGCATAAGAAAATATTGGAATAAAATTAAATTTTACAATATATTTTGAGAAAAAGTTTATTCTATTTCAGAATTATTCACCATTTTTGAGAAAAGCTTTATATTAGTCTCAGCTGGAATAGCAATTGCTGGCTTCGTATTAGTTAAACGGACTCGCAAGCTCGTCCGTTTAATACTCATACTCAGCCAGCAATTGCCTACTTCCAGGCCACGACAATAATCTACTATTACATTGCCAGCGAGTAAAGCGAACGATTCTCAAGTAGCAGCGCACCAACGCGGGCAGGGGGAGGGGGGCGGGGTGTACTGACCCCTTGCGGGGGGCGCGTGGGCCGCGCCAGTAGGTCGTGCAGGAACTTCATGACGGAGCAGTTGGCGTCGCGGTGGTCGAGCGCGGCAGGGGGGAGGGGGGGGGGGTGTACTGACCCTTGCGGGGGGCGCGTGGGGCCGCGCCAGTAGGTCGTGCAGGAACTTCATGACGGAGCAGTTGGCGTCGCGGTGGTCGAGCGCGGCAGGGGGGAGGGGGGCGGGGGTGTACTGACCCCTTGCGGGGGGCGCGTGGGGCCGCGCCAGTAGGTCGTGCAGGAACTTCATGACGGAGCAGTTGGCGTCGCGGTGGTCGAGCGCGGCAGGGGGAGGGGGGCGGGGGTGTACTGACCCCTTGCGGGGGGCGCGTGGGGCGCGCCAGTAGGTCGTGCAGGAACTTCATGACGGAGCAGTTGGCGTCGCGGTGGTCGAGCGCGGCAGGGGGGAGGGGGGCGGGGGTGTACTGACCCTTGCGGGGGGCGTGGGGCCGCGCCAGTAGGTCGTGCAGGAACTTCATGACGGAGCAGTTGGCGTCGCGGTGGTCGAGCGCGGCCGCCAGCGCGGCGCAGCGCACCAGCGCGGGCAGGGCGCCCGACGACAGGAACTCCACTGGGATACGCTGCAGGAACCTGAAACACACACACACACACGTCAGCACGTCAGGGAGCATTCATAAATTACGGGGGGGAGGAAGCATCGACAGAGCTACTCCGAAATTTGAAAATCGAAGTTCGTGTCGTTCCGTCTTTCTGACGCTTAAATACCATAGTAAAAGAGGACAAGTAGTCCACTCCGACAACTGCCTGCTCCGGCGCGGACGCTTAGGGTAGATTTCGTATAATGTTAGATCTTTCACGTCAATAGAGATAGGAAATAAGTGTTTTTTCAGACAAAGTTTAAAAAAATCTTACAAAATTAAGTTTTTTTTTTTTTTCAAAATCCGGTAGACAAAAATGGAGATAAAAGATTGGAGAACCGATAGCCGTTTGCCTTATAATTCTATCTGTAGTGCAAAAGTAGGAGATACGATTGAAAACTTGTCAAAAATCGATGAAATCCTCGGGTAGCCCCTTCATTACCTACCGGCAAATAATTTTAGCTTTGGGCTTAACACCACTAAATTTCATAATACCTTATTCGCTAATACCCCTAACTTTCAAATTACCATGGGCTCATAATACCTAAAATGTCAAATTATGTTTTGTATTAAAATGAACGAAGTTCTTTATGACTTTGACTTAAAATGTCATATTCCCTAAATACCTAAAGATTGAAATGCACAATTCATTCAAATACCGAATATTAATTAATAACAAAATATTAAAACAACTCAAACCGAAAACACCCAAAAGGCAAAATGTCTAATTTTTTTTTCACGGGTGGTGTTTCAGAAATTTGATGTTAATTATTGACTTTTAGTATAGTTTTTGAAAGTTTTATAACCTACGGATTAATTAATTTACTGAGGTTACACTAAACTATCCTAAAAATAAATTATCTATATTACAGTTTCGGTTCAACATACAAATTAGGTATTTTAACTTTTGGTTGTTTTAAAGCATATGTTGTTTTGCCC
This sequence comes from Choristoneura fumiferana, assembly GCF_025370935.1. Lineage (NCBI taxonomy): Eukaryota > Metazoa > Arthropoda > Insecta > Lepidoptera > Tortricidae > Choristoneura > Choristoneura fumiferana. Next base: position 19,756,870 of record NC_133481.1, on the reverse strand, counting down.
ATGAAAGTGATTTTGAAGTTTAGGTATTATGAGACTAAGGTATTTTGAAATTCAGCCATATTAAGATTCCGGTGTTATAAGAAAACAAAATTAGGCATTCTGCAATTTAGGTATTCTGAGACCAAGAAGTTTTGAGATCTGGGAATATTGATAAAAAAAAAGTAAAATACAATTTAGAAGTTATAAGCCCAAAGCTAATTTTAGTACGAAAGTTAACTTTAAATAGATTTTTTAATTAGTTAAAAACAAACATAATAAAACATAATAAACATAGATAGAAATTTGGCCTAAACGCCGTCAATGGGTAAGTGCCCAATTAAATGTCCAATGTGTATATCTAGAGAAACCGGATAGATTCTATGCCGTTTTATTATTATTATTATTATACTAAATTTAAAAATATTGTTTATAAATTCGCCGGAATGGTGATGGCGACTGTACACATATTACTCATACCACAAAAAATACGTAAGTACGAGTGCGGGAACGTGAAAGGTGATCATCTCGCGAAGCGAGCGCAAGACGAGCGAGCTAAAATCGAAACGTACGGCACCGACGGCAGCGCAGCCTTGACTACAGAAAATTTAATCCTCTTTAAATTATCAGTGTGTGCGTGCGTACTGGCGCCAACCGGCGCGCACACATATAAGCCGCGCGATGTACTCTTGTTCGTAGTGAACCTACTTGTCCTCTTTTACTATGCTTATACTATTCAATACGAAAGTGAGAGGGCCTGTACTATACGAACTTCGACTTTCGAATTTCGGAGTGGGCCCTCAGGCGGTTTGTGACACGGGAACAAAATAATTGCGATTTTTATAGCAATACATCTTACATGGAAGAGGAAAATGTGTCAAAAATTGATGTGACAAATTTACAAGGGCTGCTCGCTCTTTGAGCGGTGGCTGTACTTAAAAACCGGCCCAAGTCACTACAGATACGCCCAACGGTTAATAATAGAATATAATTACTTTAAAAAAAAAATTCGCTTTCAAAGTAAGCGAATCTATTTTTGCTGGTGTGCTGAACTGAAGATAATCTATCCAATTATGATTATACATAATGCATTGCGAGTAATTTTGTCCTCGCTGTATGTTTTTTGTTATCAAACGCCTCACCTGATACACAAGCGGAACAAATCATCGACCGTATCCGGGTTATCCTTGAGTCCGTTGTCCTGCTGCAGCAGCACGAACGCCCTCGGCATCAGAGCCTTCAGCAGCTCGATGAGGTCCGGCACGCAGTCCGGCTCGTGCGCCAGCTCGTCCACGAGGATGGACGCCAGGTACAGCAGGCACGAGTGCTGCTGCTGCGCGTAGATGGCCGCCATGGTGCGCGACAGTGGCGCCAGCAGCGGCCCGGCGCGCCGCGACGTGCAGCGCAGCAGGAACCGGAGCGCGCGGCACGCTCGCTCCATCACGCGACCGTCCTGCTGGTACCTGCGGGCCCCATACCACTCACTCACTCACTCTTGTTATGTATCACATCAATGCTACTCTGTTAAGTTTGCGAGTCTCAAATAACCACTGGGAACTTTTAGACCAGGAAGAAATAAAGCTGTTATAGTCAGAAGCGTCTTTTAGCCCATGTAGCGCCCGTGTGCAATTATTACTTTAGCGCCATCTAGGAAGCGCGCGGTCAAAATGTAATAGGTACAAAGTGCCGCGGCCGGCGCCCCTAAGACCGCTGCGCCCGTGTGCAACGCACACCCTGCACTATAGGTAAAGACGCCTCTGGTTATAGTCACGTTAAATGATGACCTGGTTGGTGGTATGACCTATTGCTGGAGGGTCGTGGGTTCGAGCCCAGTCTCGCAGCTCTTAGTGTTTCGAAATTCATGTGACAATATTACATATTTATAAGACTATAATTTGACTCGTTCTCTTTATTCTGTTTGGAAAGAGATTATTAATTTATTTAAATATTTTTTATAAGATGTACTTACTCCAAAACTACCACACAATAGCTCCATTACTTTTGTCTAGTCTCTTAAAAAAAAACACGTAAATCTGTCAAAATTATGACAGCTCCTTTTTCTGGTGAAATAGGCAAAGAAACCATATCTATTCTGTATTTTTTCATTTTTTTGTATTTTTTAAATATGGAGAAATAAATTATAATAAATATTTTCCCATGTTCAGGAGGCAAAACTCTTTCGATTCCTGTAGTAATTTACAGGTGTTAAAAAAACGAAATCTTGTCAAATAACAATCCAAATTTACCACCAGTTTAAAGGAGAAAGAAAACATCGCGAGTAAATCTGCACACCGGCAAATAAATTTGAAGGTGTGTGTGAGGATCCCGATCCGCACTGGGCCTGCGTGGAAACTGAGATCCAAACCCGTTCATCCTGATAGAAGGCCGGTAACCAGCAGTGGAACATATTGTATATAGGCTGAGATGATGAAAATCGTTGTATAATTTCTTGGTGTGTGTGAAGTTCCTGACCCGCACTGGGCCCGCGTGGGAACTACGCTCCAAGCCCTTTCATCCTGAGAAGAGGCCGATGACCAGCAATGAGACAAATATAAGCTGGGATGATGATGAAGTAGCAGTCAGCAGTGAGTGAGTGAGAGTCTCACCGGAGCATGACGTCCCTCAGCACCGGCCAGACGTCCCCGAGCGCCGGCACGCAGGCCTCCGCGGCGCGCGGCGACAGGTCGCGGAACAGCGCCGCCACCAGGTCCAGCGCGGCGCACGGGTCCCGCGGCTTGTCGCCCGCGCCTCCTTCCTTCAGCAGAGCCTTCAGCGCGTCCAGCTGGATGGACGCCGCCTCCCGCATCGCCACCGACAACTGGAATGGCGGAGCGATACGTTACGACCGTTAACGTTGTTCCCTGGAAGTTTTGCTAGAGGACAATCAGATCTCATCAAAAACATTACATGTAAAAGGATGCAAGTCCTTATTTCAGTCGGTCCAAGATAGTTGTTTTTGTACCGGAGGCTGTCCAATGTCCATAGACCTCGATTTCCACCGACTTGTTCATTTCAAAATAGGGGAGAAACCCACACGAAATATACGATATGATGTTTGGGGATGATTTCCTTGGGAAATTTTGTAAAATCTGTGAAGTTATAGTACATTGTGTCTTAAGGGCGGTAAATAAGGAATTACGAACGAGAGTCTATTAGAAGCCCGAAGTCGAAGACTGAGGGCTTTAATGAGTCGATGTTCGTCATTCTAGTACCGCCCGTGCGACATACAATGTTTTTCATCACATTTGCGAGTAATTTTTTTATTCTTTATTCTGTTATTATTCTGTTTACGAGCAAGTGTGATTAAAAATATAAGGTAGTCTGTTAGGTACCTGGTCGGGCGGTAGGGCGGCTAGGGCCGCGGCCAGAGCGCGCACGAGCGCGGCGCCGGCGGCGTGCGGCAGCGGCAGCGAGTCCAGCTGGCGCGCGGCGCGCAGCAGCGTCACGACGTGCGCCGACGCCTGCTTGCTGCACGCCTTGCAGATGCTCTGCAACCGGTAACACCAACTGTGGTCACGCTACAGTGCATGGGGTCAATGAGGGCTGTCGCGTATGAATTTCTCGCGCGCTGTTCCCTCGAGAACTGTGCTTTTTTTCGGGATAAAAAGTAGCCTGTGTCACTCTCTGGCCCATAAACTATCTCTAGGCCAAAAATCACGAAGACGGACACACATACAAACACACACACACTTTCGCATTTATAATATTAGTATGGGTATGGATTAGAACAATTTTGTGAATATTTTCCAATACCTGAAATTAATTATGGCAAATATGCGTTATGGTCTAAGATCCGAACATGAAAAGATCTTCACCGATCTGATAACAGAATGAAACCTATTTTACAATAAATTTAGTATATCAGAAATAAATTTGCTAAATTAAAATCCTGGACAGGTTCTTTTTAATAAAAAAAATATATAATGATTTTTAATACATTTTTGTTGTATCATTAAGATAAGAAGAAAATTTTATATTGACAAAGTATAATACCTATAGAATGTATATGTTGGGTTTGCTATTGTGTACCTGGACGAACTACTGGACCTTTATCTACAGTGGCGCCAACTGGTGAGCGCGAAAACGGTAGCCTTCATTGTCTTCAGTTTTTTTTAATAATTAAATTTCGAAGTTGGATCTTTTTCATATAAACAGTAATTATGAGGAATAAAAATCCTCATACACATCCCTATGAGGCTATCAATTAGATTAAAAACTATTATTATAAAAACATCATCATCCCAGCCTATATACGTCCACTGCTGGGCACAGGCCTCCTCTCAGAACAAGAGGGCTTAGGCCGTAGTTCCCACACGGGCCCAGTGCGGATTGGGAACTTCACACGCACCATTGAATTGCTTCGCAGGTTTGTGCAGGTTTCCTCACGATGTTTTTCCTTCACTGCAAAGCTCGTGGTAAATTTCAAAATGTAATTCCGCACATGAATTTCGAAAAACTCAGAGGTGGCGAGCCGGGGTTTTGAACCCACGACCTCTGCTTGAGAGGCGATAGGTCAACCACTAAGCCACCACAGCTTACTATTATTATAAATACAAAATATTGTAATTTTATATACATTCATTCATAACAGGAGGAATTTCGGGAAATTTGAGAAACAACATTTAAAAAATCATATCTCTAAAACCGTGACCCTTAGGATCCAAGGTCCAGGCATAAAAAGATAGCAAATAACCCCAACAATATCACAAAAAAAATGTGGTTTAATGCTGAACACTCTGTATATATACAAGCAGATCGCTCGTATATAGCTAGTTTTTATTGTTAATTCCATACCTGCAAGGCAGTAGCGGCGGCGTGCGCAAGCTTGGGCTCCTGTAAAGCCGCGATGAGGGTCTGCAGACAAGGCTCGAGGCAGCTGGGGTGGCGCTCGATCCACTCGCCCAGTTCGCCCAGCAGGAGGATGCAGGTTTTGCGGACCGCCGGGTGCGCGCCCGACGGCATGGACAGAATGGCTTCCACCACTTTAGGGACGTATTCGTATTCGTCTCTGGAAAGGGAGGGGAAACATTACAAATACACCAAAGTACAAGTTTCAGTAACAAGAGCAGTCTTCATGAGGTGAAGGTTATCTAGCCTGGAGGGCGAAGGTCTCCCCCCAAGCCCTCCATTTCCCCCGATCCAAAGCAGCCTGAGGCCAGTCGTCGTAAAATATAGATATCATTTAATAATATTGTAAATCTGTTTAAAAAAAAAACCTCGTTGAGTTTCTTGCCGGATTCTTCTCAACAGAGGTTTTTTGAACCGGTGGTAATTTTTTTTTGACAGTCATTAGTGCTTGTTGTAGCCTAAATTGAATAAAGATATTTGGACTTTGACTATGATGTCCAGGTTGTCCCACCACCGCTGTCTCAACTCTCAACTCAGTGCCATTTTTAGCCCACCGCAGTGGATGCATTCGGCTGACGTGGCCGGCCCAGTCCCACTTCAACTTGGCAGTCTTTGCACCGATTTCGACATTTTTTTAAAATGATGAATGTCAGACAAATGACGTGCAGGACACGATTTTTAAGCCCCGCCTACTAGGACACGACTTTTCTAGGGCCATTTTTATAACGCAGTTACAATCCCGATTTATTATTTATTCGTAGATTATATTTTTTTCATTATAAGCCTGAAATTCAGTAAACAAAAACGCAGTATTCTCATGGAAACATTTTTTCATAATTTTTTTCTAAACCGTCATTTGGGTCGTGTACGTTATCGTTTAGTACTCACGGCAGTATGTTCTTGGCGACGGCCTGCATGACGTAGAGGCCGGCCTCGGTGTGCTCCCAGGGCAGGTCGGCCTGCAGCGCCGCGAACATCTGACGGAACACGCACGACGACCCCACGATGAACACCACATCCTTGATCAGCTCCAGCACCTTCACGCGAAACTCCTGCGCGCCACACCACACAAAGGTTACATACGGTAGCTCTAGCTCTAGCTATAGGTAACATTATTATACCTACCAGTTTTCGGCTAAAGTGACTTGAAACTGCGTATTGCTAAAGCATTTATCTACACCCATATAGTAAATCCTCAATTATGCGTTCAAAAACCATAGGTAATGACCAGCATTACGATATTGGATTCTATTATGAACATTGCTGTATTGTAATGAGATTATATGCGTATGAAAAATACGAATGTTTGTTCTCGGGTCTTGGGTGTTTAATATGTACTTAAGTATGAATCTATCTATATAATTATATTTATCCGTTGCTTAGTACCCATAACACAAGCTTTGCTAAGCTTACTTTGGGACTAGGTCAATTGGTGTGAATTGTCCCGTGATATTTATGTTACTAAGGTAGGTATGATAAGGTAGGTGAGGCATTGGCGTGCAATGAGGATAGACAGCTGCGCTCACGCGCCGCACCTAGCAGCAGGGCTCACTGCACGCCCCAGATAAGGTAGGTATAGATATTGGTGTACATTGGGTCAATTCTAGGGTAGGCAATTAGTAATTATTTACATAGAAGTCGTCCCCCTCCTCCGGCAGCTGCGTGTGGTCGGGCTCGCACTGGCAGTGGCGCGCCAGGGCTTCGATGAGCCGCTCGATGTGCGGCTTGAAGGCGTCCGACAGTGGCTGGTAGTCCCGGCGGTACACGTCTTCTGACAGACGGTACCAGAGGTTGAAGGTTATTTCCGCTACCTGAAATAAAGGTTGGTAAGAACATCAGGTATCTGGACTGGCTGGTTTTTTTATATAGAAATAGGGCTAACCCAGCTCCCCCCAGCAGGTAGGGCTCGTCTGGACGAGCGTAATTTTTTGAGCTGTGAATCGCGTACTTACGGTCGCATCATAAGGCTACGTTTACAGTAGTGTTGCCAGGTACAGGCATTTCATTTCCGGGACAATTCGAGGGTTACGAATACTTAAGTATTTTCTTCAAATTGACAAAATCAATAGAATTGCTCGTTTTCAAAAAGTGAGCCCAGATTTTGTCATTTGGCAAGTCTTTTTTAAGGGCCTCAAAAACGGTTCTCAGATGTAGGTACCTACCTATGTGAATTCTGAAAACAGGCCGTCAATGTTAACCGCAGGCACCGCAGCTTACATTTTTAATACGAAAGGAAATACTGCTCTCGTAACTTATTAAAAAAAACTATTATTATAGTTAGTTGTCGAAATCCGGGACATAAAGTATAATTCCTGGACACGGGACAAGACACGTAATTCCGGGACCATCCCGGATGTCCCGGCCATCTGGCAACCCTCGTTTACAGACAGATCTAGTGGAAACAGCTGAGCGGAGCGAGGATAATTAAATGAAGAGTTCCTATTGGTTCATGACAAACATATTCCTCACAACACATCCTTGCACATCTCTATAACTCATTTTCATTTGTGTCACTCATTCTCATTTTTAGGGTTCCGTACATCAAAAGGAAAAAACGGAACCCTTATAGGATCACTGTTGTCCGTCTGTCTGTCTGTCAAGACCTTTTTTCTCAGGAACGCATGGAGGTATCAAGCTGAAATTCATATCAAATACTCAGGTCTACTGTCCCTTGGAGCTGTGAAAAAATCAAACTTCTAAGCCAACGCAATCAAAAGATACAGCCGTTTATGCTGCAAGTTTTCGACACTCGCAAGGGAATCAAAACTTACAGGGTACTTCCCGTGAACTCAGCATCTTGAAATTTGCTACGAAAAATGTCTTATAGCACAGATAAAGGAAAAATTGAGAAAAGAATATTTTTTTTGTTACATCACAATTAAAATATTTGTACGGAACCCTCGGTGCGCGAGTCCGACTCGCACTTGGCCAGTTTATTTATTTATGTATAACTCATTTTCAGCCGCCGAGTGGCACAAACTGGACTTTTGTATAAAACCGAATGCAGCCGAAATAACGCGACCGAAAATAAGCGACTCACGACTCAAAAAAATACGCTCGTCCGGCTTTACCCGTAGGCATCCGTTTGACCAAAATCATGACCGTGCCCCGGGACTTTCGGGGCACGAACGATTTGCTAAAGAGTAGACATATTAATGTCATATTAATGACAAAACATCATATTATGCCTAATGAATAATCATAATAACCTCACTGCGAATTGTAAACTATGCTAGTACTTACGATTTAGTACCAAGGCTTATGTTATGAGATAATAATAAAAAAAACGTTAATTAATTAACTGCAGTAAATTTAGTAGTTGATATGATTTTGGAAATAAATTATTAATCATCATCATCATCAGCCCGAAGACGTCCACTGCTGGACAAAGGCCTCCCCCTTAGAACGCCACAATGAACGACAACTCGCCACTTGCACCCACCGGTTTCCCGCAACTCTCACGATGTCGTCAGTCCACCTGGTGGGAGGCCTGCCAACGCTTCGTTTTCTTATATATGTATGTATGTAAATACTTTATTGTACATAAAACACAAAAATAATACAAAAAGAAAACAACAAAACAAAAAATCTTAATAATATCTTATTAATATCTTTTCTAAATTTGGAACAGTTAAGCAGCAGCGTCTTGCTGTAAATATCCATTTTAACCCACTGAATCTACGTTAACAGTTGTGATAGGTGCTTTTTTATTTTTCTTGAAGAAATCACGATGTTTTTGCGATTGCAGTTCCACTGCATTGACTTGTAACAATTCGTTCATTAGGTAGAAACTAGCTAGAGTGCACTCTATTTTTTTAACTCAATACCTACTCTTTGGCTGATGTCAATCATCCGCGCCCCAAAAGTACTAGGGTATGATCATGACTGATGGTAAGCCAAGATGTGGCCTTAGATGGAGCATGCTTGCCTAATAGATTTGAAGACAGCCAGATTGTGGTGATCAGGGAATACAGATGGAGTTAGGGAATTTCACTCCACCGCAGACCGGATAATAAAGGACGAGTGAATACGCTTTGTGCTAATCAAACACACAAATAGGACCAGAAGTATTGGGTATTGATAAAAGCCTCCCCCCTTGAACACCACAATGAATGACAACTCGCCACTTGCATCCACCAGTTGCCAGCAACTCTTGTGAGTAGTTGTAATTAGTAAGTAATACAGTTAGAGAAAGTTATTAAAATGAAATGAAATTAGTAAATAGCAGACAAACTTGATTATGATTTTTCTAGTTTATAACTGAAATATTTACTTTCGCTAAGCATGTATTACTTAAATAAATCTATGATGGAGTTCTATAGAGTATTAAGTTTTTTTAAAACTAATTAACAAAGTAACATAGTTAAATAATTGTTCAGGAAAGCTTGTTGACATAATAAAATCCCTTTTAAGGGATAAGCTCGCCTTTGTTCTCCTCTCTGTGTATTTTTATTTTTATTTTTATGTGCAATAAAGAGTTTACATACATACATACATTATAATTGGGGTGGAATTCAATAAATTGGACATTTATCACCAGCAGTTAAGTTTGAAATAATTAATGGTGGAGCTGGCAATTAACACAAAATTGCCTATGTTCAGAGAACACATCTGTTGTATTCTTGGCACTGAATGTGTTAAGAAAGGCCCTTTCTGGATATTGTTGCTTACAGTTCTGGTATGGAACTGGACTATTCTAATTTACTCAGAATGTCTACTTTTCTTTATGGTAATTTTACTACAGTATGCAGGAGGGACAATTCTTAAATTATTTACAAAGTATGGGCAACTTTTGAGCTACACCTGCCCACATGCCTTAGTTGCTTTTTACAACTTCAATTTCAACAATGCATACCTCATAGTCGTGATGTCCGACACACACCAAAACTAATTCCAGTGCCCTCATAGCAAAGTGAGTCTGACCAGAAGCAGTAGCCGCTATAATTTTCTCCAGGAACGTCTCCCCTAGCTCAGTAAAGATGCGGGCAAAGTTAGCCGCCTTCTCTTCCTCCTCGTGAGCAACAGCTATATGATAACACTCTTCTAGCGCTGCTATACTGTCAAATAACAACCTTTCTATATCCTCGTTATTATTATTCTCTTCTAAACTGTGCAACAGTGAACACAAGCAATCTGATGCCGCATCATGCAGTGTGTTTATACAATTGTAATCTCGTAACACTTGTAGACAGTATGCTATCACCGCATTCTGTGGCACCTCCTGTATATTAATAGCCTTAACCTGTATCCATGAGGTCATACATTTAATAATTTTAAGTGCTAACTGTGTGTTTTGAGTATTTGTTATACTCTCTTTCAAAAACATTGTCACTAAGTCTGTGTTTGATCGTAATTCATTCCTAATATCCTCTCTTCTATTTTCACCTAGTTTTAAGCTAACTGAGTCTATCTCCTGCGGCAGCACTGTCAATATTTCTAGTAAAGCTGTGTTGTTTTTATTTGAAAATGATTTAATTAGATCACTGGTACAGTTCTGCCATGATGGCATTTGTAATGCTAGGTCTGCTAAGGCTAAACATAGCTGTGTGAGGATGGGCTGACTAGTTTCCGGCAGGTCCCCACTCAGGTGGGCCACCAAGGAGTCTCTTAGCGAAACCCTGGCCTCCTCAGGGAGCTCTGATAGGTTATGTTGTACTTTTGAGCGCATCGTCTGCGCGGCAAAATAACAAGAGTGAACATCCTTCTTCTGCTGCAATAACTCATCAGCAATTTTCCAAGAATGTATCTGAAATAAGACAGCAAATTGTCACGTGAAATTTTAAATCTATAATCTCATGCAAAACAATTTGATAAATGGACTTACGATATTCTTGTTTTAGAAAGTTACTTACTGACTTTTGAATCTCTCCTAGCCACTTTGAAGCCTTTTCTTTTTCATTTGCATTGGGGTTATCGTACAGAGCACTTATGGCCTGATAAATAGTGTCCATTGACGGCGTATCCATGGCGTGTTCGCTTCCGATACGTAGGGGATTCACGGCACCACACTTTCGAAACACTAAAAACAGTATAAATCACATACTATCGTATGTAGAATACAACGAAATATCGAAGTAAAATAATCAAACAAGCAAACGAGTGAAAAATGCTCGAATGAAATGAAATGAACGAACTGTAAAATGTTGCTAGAATAAAATTTGACGTGTCTTATTTTTTTTTTAAAGTTCATCCTTTCAGCTATATGCAAAACGAACTAAGCCCATACAGCAGCAAATTTTCTAAACTAAAAAATTAGAAAGTCATCTCATCAGTCATTTTAGTCTGTCCTATTTATACCTTTAGCTTCTCATGCTTACTGTAAAGCATTAAAGTACCTAGGCGTAATATGGCTTTTCACATGAATTATTTTTGCTGCACTATATTATCACATCACGTTCATTTGTTGTAAAATAATCTACTATTTTTTACGTGAAAATTGTTTTTTGAATCGCACTATATCTGCAGAGATATACTAAGGAATTAGCCTGGAATTAGCACTCATTTAGCTGTGTAACTATGTCATCGTCATAAAAATACTTTTTCTCAAAAATAATTTAAATTGAATTTCAAGTAAAATCCGCAAGAATGATAATATTAGCAAACATGACTGACATACATAATAGGCACATAGATGTCAATGACATACTTTAACATTGTTATTAGAAATATAATAATTGGGTATTCAATACTAATTTGATAATAAAATAATGTATATCGGTTTTTAGTTGCTAGTTATATAATTTTTTTAATGTTAGTTAATGATTGTTTCCTTCCTAGTGGTTTCTTATAGGAAATGAATTCCTAGCCTAGCCCTAGCCGAGTCACTGACGTAAATTGAAGGTCATTCAATCCATTCAACAATTCGCTCACCGTCACTCACCGGCAAATCAATCGATTCAGCCTGACTGAATCATTCAGGTGTCAAATTAACTTCAATAAAAAATACATACACCGCCAATGTTTCCCACGACCTCCTTAATTATTCGAGGCATTTCTGCATTTACCTCGCGAACGGCACGAGCGCTGCACACGTCCCAGTTAGCCATGGCTCCTATTAAGGTTGTATATTTAATTTATTTGTGTATTATGTAACTTCAGGCTTATTAATTACGTGTTACTTTTAGGTTGGTGATAATCTGCCGGCAGCGGATCTGTTCGAGGATTCGCCAGCGAATAAAGTAAATATTTGCGAGTTGACGGCGGGAAAAAAAGTGGTTTTGTTCGCCGTTCCCGGAGCTTTCACACCTGGTTGCTCGAAGACCCATCTGCCTGGATACGTCCAGAATGCGGATAAAATGAAGTCTGAAGGTGTCGACGAGATCGTGTGTATCTCCGTGAATGATCCCTACGTGATGGCTGCCTGGGGCGCCCAGCACAATACCAAAGGAAAGGTAAGAGATTATATTTTTCAAAAATTCTACCTACAAAAAAAAGAAAAAAAAATACCTTGATTTACAGAGCCTATTAAGTCACTATTTAAATTTTGAAGACTTAACTTAGTAGAAGGAAGTTGCACAACAATGTGAAGTATTACCAATCAAATTGTTTTTTTTTGTTGCTGTTTACTAATAATAGTGCACAACTGGAATTTAAACTGTTTTTTATAAATATTTATTTGGTTCAGGTGCTACTTTGCTTTCAGTTTATAAAACAGGATGTTAGGATGTTATTTTAAACTCCTTTTTTTTTAACGGAAATAATTTTCTAAAAGTATCTACATCATAAATGTGGAAGTGTGTGTTTAGTTCTTGCTCATGCTAAGCGGTAGGACTTTCGGGAATTCTCATGAGAATTTAGTAAAATCCTGGAGTTTAAATGCAAGATTTCACATGAACAAATAAAACAACTCTTCAGCTTTATAATATTGTCATAAATTAAAATTAATTATTATAATTACAATATTACTTTACATTTATTACAATAATCACTTAAAAATATACATCAGAACATTACAAACCGCATTAAAAAAAAACAGTTATGGTGTGTCACATCTAGACCAATGATACAATAATGATACAGTTTGGTTTTGCTTTGTATAAAGTCCGTTTGTTTATGCCGTATGATGATGGGATGTGGTGTTTCTGCTTCATGGTTGCATCAAAAGTAACAATACGAGTAACAATACGATAGTAAACGAGTAATGGTTAATAAAGTAACAAATACATACGGGTACCAAGACTTTTACAGCCCTAATATTGTGTCAAATCTGCAGGGCTACTACGAAACTCGAAACTCGTTGAAGTTCGTGTCGTGCGGTCCCTCTGACACATACATATACTATTTAATACGAGAGCAAGAGGGGCGGTACGATACGAACTTCGAGTTTCGAGTTTCGTAGTAGCCCTGCAGGACTGAATGCCCGTGGGCAGCAGCATGGTGAGGGCTCTCTGTTCATTGCTTGTGCTGCGAGGTAATCACTGTGCATAAAGCGTCAGTGAACTGCGAAAACGCTTGCTGCCCGTTGATGAACTGTTCCTCTCACTCTCTTATTAAGTTTAGATAAAATCGTAAGTGGGATATTACAATAAATGTCAAGTTTCTAGTACTCATCTAGTCTTGACTTGACATCCAGTCTGCAGCCTAAAAGAATGTCTCAAGCTTGCACAAACATCATAGTATAATGCAATAGGAATTATCACCAACTATAATGAGATAAGCGCTATAAGTCAAAGGTTATCACTGTCTGGTTTTGTTTAAATTTCAATGGTCCATTTGTTGTTGGAATGTGCTCGGAACTCAGACTTGAGGAGAAGGGTACTTGGCGGTTTGGGCCCCATGCACAATGGCCAGGTCAATTGTAGGCTCTCAGAGCCAACATCTGACAGAGCCATTTGCATTTACCAATTTTTTTATATATCCCTTGCATATGAGGCTGACATGATCAGCTGGAGTGTTCAAAGCCTCAAAAAAAAAGAGAAATAAAAATATTTTTCAATTGTACTTAATTTAAATTTATAATTTGATCTCACTAACTAAGCATTCTTTTTCCAAACTTTAATACAAGCTTTTTAAAATGTTACAAATAGGCATACACCCACTTCCAGTAGCACAATATTATAAGGCAGGTTCAACATGCTGCACGCTGTTTCTGCAACTTTGTTATAACATACCACCTAATGAATACACATTCGTAATACATTCTATTAATATAGTTCTTGTTGCTTTTGTTACTAAAATTCTATGAAGGAAAAAGTTGGCTGAGAATAAATACATTTCATTTTATTTTTACAATAGATGGGTGTAGCTCACAAGCGTTTTGCCTGCTCGTTCCAGTGTGTTATCAATATTGATGCATACAAACGATGGCCCGTTTCTACTAATATAAGGATGAATACTTCACTTCAAAGAGAAACTACTTGTATCAGAAGTTGACGCAAATAGTTATTGTATGCATCAATATTCATAACACACTGGAACGGGCGGGCAAAACGCTCGTGAGCCAGACCCAGATATGTAATTTAATATGGATAAAGCGAAGGTTAATAATGAAGAGAATCCTTTCCGAAAAATTAACTTGTGTTTTTTTTTTATATGACTCTTCTGTCCATTGGAGCAGAATTCTCATCCAACCCCTATAGTGTGGGTATCGTTGGATAGGTCTTTTAAAACCATTAGGGGATTGCTAAAACGATTTTTCGATTCAGTGATTTGTTTGCGAAATATTCAACTTTAAAGTGCAAATTTTCATTAAAATCGAGCGTCTAAACTGGTGGGTGGAAAAATTTGAAAAATCAGGATGGTAGTAAGTATATCTAACTTTCAAGGAAAACTATAACGGCTAAGTTTGCTTGAGAATTATTAGTAGTTTATGAGTAAATAGCAGCCTAAGGTATAAAATATACCTAAACTTGGAAGATTCCGTATAAAATACGAAATCCTTAGAAAAATATTATTTATTTTTTCCGTAAAGGCTACGGAACCCTATTTTGGGCGTGTCCGACACGCTCTTGGCCGTTTTTTTTTATTTAACTGACTTCATAAATACAATAATTATCCTTATTATTTTCCTTACTATTACTGCAGTGGTATTTGTCCATTATTTGTCTATTCATTGATTAATTGGGTCACTTTGCGTCATATTATCATCCTTACCAATGCATTGGTATGTTGATTAGTTACAAATCAGGGCCACACTATTGATCTATGATAATGATAAATGATAATATTATAAACAAGCTCTACGATATAATTTGCCAATATTATTTGAGCTGCTTCTTATAATATTCTTCTTCAAATAAAAACTGCTGTCTCACAAACAAGTGAATATGACGGGATTTTCCCTGCTGTGCTGTCCCATACAATAAATGAAACGTCAGGTCAAAGCTAGTCATTTGGTTATGACGCGACCATCACTCAGTACTTAGTGTAAATTATTGTTTCCTTAACTTCTTGCGGGTAACAAAAACACTAAATAAAATCCACAATGAAGTTGTTCAAGGAAAATTGGCGTCTCATGTAGCTAGGAATATTTAAAACTGTTCAAAACTGTTATTATAGATATATATAACGCTTCAATACCAGCCCCTGCTTTTTTTTTAATAAAATCAATACCCTTGCCTTGCCGACACGTTTCCCAACTCCCACTGCCTAATGAATAGTTAATTTTTAAATACTGGAGGTATGTTGTTCGTTTTAGACCGGTTACACACCGACTTTTAGCAACAACAGCAATACAAACGCCATACAGTATTGATACAATGGCTAATCGTATACATTTATACTTTATACATATACACGCGCGAACTACAGTCCAATTTAGACCTGCAAGAAAAAACGTACAAGTTCTCTTACATTGCGTGCGGCGCTCGATTGACCACCTCAAATTCGTTTGCTTGATAAATACAAAATTGTTTGTTCTCGAGTCTTGGGTGTTTAATAAGTAAGTATTTAAAAGTATGTATCTACCTTGTCTTACAGTCAAGGAAACTGAATCACGCACCAAGGTGGAACCTTTTCATAATCAATTTTACTATGATTTCTTTGGAAAATGTATGGGATGTCAACATGACATTAGTAGCACAAAGGTTCCACCCTACCCTGGTACGTGATTCAGATTCCTTCACCGTACCCAGGCAGGGTAGGCAGTTGGTAATGCGCCACCCCCCACAGTGGGGTAGCCAGCGCTAGTGCTGCCTACCCTGCTAGTAGTCATACCACAAAACAGAAAGGTACAGAAATCAATCTACATACAGTGTGCTCGAGCACCGCACACATGGACACTGCAGGGCTACTACGAAACTCGAAACTCGAAGTTCGTGTCGTGCGGTCCCGATATTTTATCCGCGATATTTTCTGTGAGAAATTTGTAATAATGACATTAACATTAAAATATTTTAGTTATTCTTAATTTATATTTCACAACTAGATGTGAGTGCCTTTACCACAATAGTTTTTTGTCTATAAGCCATAGTTGACAACCCTAGAGCGACCGCCGAGCATAGGTATGAAAAGTGAAGTAGGTACATGAGATTTACTTCATACGTACGTATGCATTACGTACATACATTTACGTACATTTCTGTTTTGTGGTCATACCATAACATAAATTTTGCTTACTTTGCGATTAGAACAATCGGTGACATGTTTTATTAATTTACCGGGCCCAACTGGGGCAAGCTACACCATAGATGCTATAGCATAGCACGTATAGTGCGTTTAGTGGCGCGTATAGTATAGTGTCTCCGACGCAATACAGTCGCGCGTTTGTCGCTGCTCTGCCAAAAGTCGCCGCGTGTAACTTACCTTACGACCTTCGTACCTCTTGACAATTCCTTCATTAGCATGCTAACTGTACTTTCCGAGTCGCACGGCAACATTATTGTTTGCTTATCTTTGTTATTTCGAGCGTTGGCCTTGCTGTGTACAGTTGCACTTAATTAAACCAAATGACATTCTCAAACTTAAATGGTCGTTGCTTGAGTAACGGAAGTACCGTTTTAATGTAATTCACGTCGTACATTGTCGTGTCATTGGATAAAATATGTTTTTTTACGGAGTAGCTACTTTTATTATTTCTTTTTATCCGATACATGAACAAAATTTTATGTAAACCAGCAGGATTTTGATTTTGTAAGTACCTACCTGGCGGAAGTATGTATTTCGTATATTTTTCTATGGATTTCGAATTTTGTATGGAATATTCCAAGTTTAGGTAATATTTTATACCTTAGGCTGCTATTTACTCTTAAACTACTAATAATTCTCATGAAAACTTAACCATTATAGTTTGCCTTGTAAGGTTGATATTATATTTACTACCATCCTGATTTTTTTCAAATTTTTCCACCCACCGGTTTAGATTTTAGAGCGGACGACGCTCGATTTTAATGAAAATTTGCACTTTAAAGTTGAATATTTTGAAAACACATCACTGAATCGAAAAACCATTTTAGCAACCCCTAATGGTTTTAAAAGATACCCCACACTATAAGGTTGGATGAGGAAAAAAATCACCCCCGCTTTACGTCTATGGGAGGTAGTTACTCTAAAAAAAAATTTTCTTAATTTTGAATGTACCATTTTGTCGGCATAGTTACATATACAGGGTGGCCCATTTATATCGGTCAGTATGGGAAAGTCAGAAACTATACGACATACGAAAATTTCTTCTTAGGAACCATGACATCGATTTTAATAACAAGAAAAACTGCACTGTTCGAAGTTTTTTTTTTTTTTTCAAACAACCGGGTTCGATTCCGAGCTGAGTACAGGTTTTTTTTAAATGCATGAATGCAGTTTTTCTTGTTATTAAAATCGATGTCATGGTTCCTAAGAAGAAATTTTCGTATGTCGTATAGTTTCAGACTTTCCCATGCTGACCGATATAAATGGGCCACCCTGTATATTCGTGCAAAATTACAACTTTCTAGCATTGATAATCCCTGAGCCAAGTCGCGGACGGACACACAGACAGACAGACAGAAATGGCGAAACTATAAGGGTTCCATTTTCGCTACGGAACCCTAAAATTAGGTCCCCTGTTCCAAAGTAGATATTGTTATTGATTAAACGGCTATTTTAGTCACAGCTAACATTGGCTATTGATTTCTGGATTATGACAAAAACAACCTTTGGCTGGTATTGGGCACAAACTACCTCCAAGGTAGCTCATAAAAAAAGCTATGCTAAGCTATGTCTTATCAACCAATTTATGCACTACTGGCAATTGATTTCGTCAATATTTAGACTTGAGTTTCTATCTTATTGGAGCGAGTTACCATAAAGTTACGGTTGATAATCTGTTGATGCCAGTTTTATTATGTTAGTCGATGGATGGTATAGATAACGCTCTAACTGATAAAACTGATTTGATTTTCGATATCAAGGAAATATGTAATCTTTTGCAAATGCTATGATAAATTTTAATTAGTGAATTTGATTGAATGTTTGACGTTTGGAAGTAAAGGTATCACAATGAAGGCCTTAGTACAGTCGAGTTCATAAACTTGTGCGCAAAAATTTGATCAAAAATATTTGAACTGACACGCTTCTACGCCGTTAACAATAGAGTCGTGTCCAGTCAGATATTTTTGATCAAATTTTTGCTCACAAGTTCATGAATCCGACTATACCTACCACATGCTCTAGCTTGCGCATTGTTGTTTGCAAGTAGTTGTATCATATTTTTACGAAATTACGCCTACGCCTGCTTACCAGGGCCAATCAACTTTTTTACCCACACTAATCTGTACACGACATTTTTCAATCAATTGCAGATTTTTGTAAGTAAACATGTTTTTTCTGTAATTTAATAGATGGTGTACATGGATACATGCCATCCTACGTAAGTTCAACCTATTAAACCGTGTAATATCTTGTTGGAAGTACGATTTGTTGGTAACGCCAGAGACAATTTTGGTAACGGAGGAAACGCCCAGTGTGGGTAAAATAGTTGATTGGCCCACCAGCTACTTGCATAAAAATATATAAGCTACAGGCACATGTGTGCATCGCAGACCTGAGAGTGGTATGCTGCTGGTATGTGGATTTGCAGATGAAAGAAATAAGTATTAAAAAGTTACATAGGAATGTGTTGCCATGCTGGCGTTTCATTCCAAAAAGGTGACAGTTGCTGAGAAAGTAGCGCCCTCATTTAATTTTTTACTCTTTCTTTCAAAAATATTGCGAAATGAAGTTACCTATTAATTTTTCTGTATTTGTTTATTCGTTAAGTTCTTGAACTGCGTCATGGTAAAACACAGACCAGACAGCCAAGGACATTGTGCATTGTACTGTACTGCCCATGTCGCATTCCAAACAACAAAGTTATTCAATTGACACATTACAAAATAAAATAAGAAGTTAAGGGAAAAATAAAATAATATACGCATCGAGAGAGACATAATAAACGGGACATTGTTCTGGTAGAACAAAATGGTATATATCCCACAATAATAATATAATGTTTTTAAAGGAGGATTGGGCACTGGGCTAGGAACCAATAACGACAAGCCTTATATCATTGGAAAGGTTTTTTTTTATATTCTACAACTTTTTTACGGCGGCCAATCTCGAATCCCTGTGTAGAAAAATATGAAAACTCAACGCAAAACAAAATCATGATTCAAAATCATCAACATACGGGAAAATAAACCAAAAGAATTTCTTTGCTCATCCGCGACCTTGCGATAGCTAAGCTTGTGCAAAATATGCGTGTTAAGTTAATGAGCAGGTAAATTAAGTTTCATTTCCTGCTACGGCTTGGATCTAATTTCAGCAATGGTAGTTAATAAAACATGCTTTTACATACAGTAAATAAATAAAAATCAAGTAGTTTTATAGGACGGTTAAATTTATTAATAATTTGTGGGTAGTTTTGTTTTGTTTGATAAAATATATGTGGGTACTTGGGGAGTTACAGTGACAAATGAAAACGGTGGTTGTGGTTTGTTAGTCTAACAACTGGTAGCATTTTGTACGGTTGTGTACCTCTGAAGATGAGCTCTGGTTGAGTTCGAAACTCGTCAGTGTGGTGATGGATGAGTTTGTGTGATTTGTGTGTGTTCTCACAGTGTGGAGGTGGAGGAACTGCATAAACACGCATATTTTGCGTAAGCTTAGCTATCGTAAGGTCGTGGGTGAGCAAGGAAATTCTTTTAGTTCATTGATATGGACCTCCGCAAAGTAACGCCTGATTCAATAAATTAAAATACAGGAACTTACTTAGTATCGAAAAAACCTACTTTTATGCAGTGGTAACTTTTTTTAGACAAAGATTTGGGACTACCTGTCATACTAAAAGTTTTAGAAGTTAAAATAAGCTCTCCAGTGACATATCGCTTGTCCTTATTGGTCATTAGGCCAATTATGCCACCCTCCTTTATTTGGCATATTTTAGCAGGTGGTTGAGTTAGTTTGACTGAAGACCCTGTATTATTCAGGATTTTAGTCGTGGTTGACCAATGTTCAGTAATGTACTGCGGAAAACCCTTTACAGAGGTGAGTCTTCTGTTTAATGCTTAGACAAATTAATTCAACCATCTGTTATAATTATTCCCGAATAAGAAAGAAGAAAGAAAAGTTTATGTTGGCTCCAAAAAGTACCACCTAAAACTAAGACTAGAACTAGCACTAAAACTATGTTACTAGGTGACACGGCAGGATACCAAAAAGGGTCTCCACTCAGCATGTGTTGCCGCACATTATGTGCAGTAACGCTGGTTTTCTGTGGAGCCCAAACGTTAAATAAACATGTATGCATGAGCCAGTTCCTTTGCCCAGTCAGACGGAGAAAAAAAAATTAAATAAAAAGAAATTAAGAAATTAAAACCATAGACAAAGGGAGAAGTGACGTGGCTCAGTGTAAAAGATAATAATACTTATACTGCTGTCGTGGCAATAAATAGTAATTTTTAACATTTTCTTTGCGATGCGATTCCTCCGACAAAAGGAACTGGCTGGCAAAGATTATAATTTACACCTTTTACATATTGATCAACACGGACCAGTACCAACCATATCAATTACAAACAGACAAATTGAAGAAATGAAAGTGAATAAGTATAAAACTACTCGTAAAAAACAGACCACAGATAATTTAAAACACCTGGAAGTCTTACTACAAGGGTATTTTATAACCTGTTTCCTTTTCGCTTTCAGATTCGCATGCTCGCCGACCCCAGCGGGCAACTTCGTCAAGGCCCTGGACCTCGGCACAACTCTGCCCCCCTCGGCGGGTTCCGCTCCAAGCGATTTTCTATGGTTATCAACGACAGCAAAGTCGAACAGTTGAACGTAGAACCGGACGGCACTGGCCTGTCGTGCTCGCTCGCTGACAAACTCAAAGTTAAGAACTAACTGGCTGGAATTAAACTTCTATGACCGTTAAAACAAAAGCTTATTAGTGAATTGTCAATTATTGTGGCGTTGATCCGAATGAGAGGTGCAGTTTTTTTTTAAACAAGTACTGTCAATTGTCTCACTTATTTTTGTCCATACGGCAGAAGTATGTGGATATTAAATATTAACACAACAAATGAAGATTCCATACCAGCATTTAGCGATGTCACTGTCGCAGTCTTAGTAATTAGAACAAATATGAAATACACTAATAGTGTAACTGTATCCCTCTCAGATGGCTTGACAGTTGTAATGTCAGTACAATGTTCTGCGGTACAAAAACTAAGTTTGTAATTAATCAGCAATCAAATATTTAGTTTTAGGGATATCGGTGTTGCTAGGTTTTTGTTTGAACGGTCAGTCCTTTTGTGGTACACTTACAATTAGCTTTACACAGATCATAGACTTTCGAAGCACACCTTGTGATATATCCAATAAAGAATAAAACATGTCAAATTAGAATAATTGTTTATTCATTTATCCTATTCAGCAGACTTTGGTAGTGAAGGAGAATACACCCACTAAGCTAAGAAAAAAAAAACTAATTCGTCAAACAATATTTTAGACTATCGCGGTCATTACTAATGAGGGCTATCGTTTTTTGTCTCACTAGATGGCGCACTGTTGCGTGAGGTTTTTAAGTATGGCTTTCAAAGTCTGTTATTACGGGCGTGAAAACAAAGTTTAGGTTAAAATCATATTTAATACACTTTAAAACCGTACCATAAAAATATCGAGCATGCCACAGTGTTGCATAGTCCCCGTTTTATTCGGAAAAAAAGGGAGGACAAAGGTTTCCGAAAGACAAAACTGTCTCAAAACACAGACATTCATTGCCCCGGAACGCATATTTGCCATAATTAATTTCAGATATTGCAAATTATTCTAATTATAAAAAAAACCCGCGTAGCTCACCCAAAAACCATGAGATTTGACATTTCGGAGACCTCACGCTACACTAGCGCCTCTAGTGGCGAATTCATACGCGATAGCCCTCATTTTATGAATTAAATTCGGGTTTTGTTCCGCGTACCTTGATTTTAGAGCAGCTCGATATTTCATGCGCCATGATCATGAGACTACTGGAGAATATGGTATTTGACTATTTTGTATATGTTTTATAAATTAAAACTACACAATGCTTGTTATCGAATAAAGAAACAATTTTTAAGCTACCTTTACAAATAAAAAAGTTATGAGGGTTTGAAATTCAAAATTAGACAGAGAAAGACATGGCATGTGACGTCACACGCCAGTACCGCCATACTTGCTGGATAGAGAGAAGCGTTTGAGAAAGAGACAGGTATAAGGATTTTTCAAAAAATCACTTTAAATCCAATTTTCAACCGATTTAAGTTTTCTCTTCGCTAAACATTGTCTGTATATCTATATTTTCATAATATATTAAGATATGGCAAATTCAGGAGTTGTCAAAATTGCCGGTATGCTGATATAACTGTCAGTCAGAAAAATAAATCGGATGTAACCGATCTATACGGAGGATCTATACCTGATTGATGATTTTGTCAAAATTAGACATTAATGTCATTGTAATAAGAACCACGGCACGCGTCATCGTGAATGACTACCTTTACCCACAGAGTACCTTTTTTATATACTGAGATTGTACCGAGACCTTTTTACCTTCTTCCCTTCCTAACAAGTTGCCCACTACTACTGGAATTCGAACTCACTTTAAAGTCACGGCAAAATACACTCACACTCACAGTATCGCTCAATTTTTTCGTATTATCACAAACATGATCAGGCTTAACTATTATTTAGCACTGGTGACCACGTAATTGACAACTTAAAACCGTTTTCTCGATTAAAGTTAGGGTATTTCGTAACTTCGATAGCTTCCCTCACTAATCGTTGTATGTAATGGTAGTAAGTAGGTATATATCAAACTTACAAGGAAAACTATAACGGTTAAGTTTTCTTGAGAATTATTAGTAGTTTATGATTAAATAGCAGCCTATAAGGTATAAAATATACCTAAACTTGAAATATTCCGTACATAAGATGAAATCCTTAAAAAAATATTGCTTAATTTTTTAATAATAGCCACGGAACCCTATTTCGGGTGTGTCCGGCCGGTTTTTTTTCATAAATAGAAATTTTTTCCCGGCATTATTTAGTCTAGTTTTAGTCGCATTATTTTAAAGTAAGTAAGTAAATGGTTTTTAGTATAAATTGTACAAATAAAATAGCGGATACTTAAGAATTTTTTTGGTAGTTTTTTTTCTTCAAATCCTGGCAACAATAATAAATACGTTCGAGTAGCCCACCATAATATATTGCAAAAACGTCTACCGAAACAAACCCAAGTGTTTGAGCACCTCTTTGGTTTGAGCTGTCAAAATTTGTTATCGATTGATCCGCGTTTCTGAACGTTGAATGAATTGTCAAAATCCAATTTGTGCCGTCCTTCTTGTTTGTTTACTTTCAAAAATAACAAAATTATGACTAAAGTTTATTAATAATGACAAAGCGGATGCAATATTTCGGTACGGCTTTCTTTTTGTGTTCGCTGACATATTTGACTAGAGTCGTATTGACTGAGATTTTCGAGGACGAGACCGCGCAAGTGGAGGAGTGGTTGGAGCAGAACGATCTCGGTGAATACAAGAAGTTGTTCAAGGAATATGGTAAGTAATAGTGCTAATTGATCGATTAAATTATGAAGCGTTGCGTCAGTGACTACTGAATATATCGAGTTATTCTTTTGAGCGCGGTTCCTTTTTAATTTGAACCAATCGCCGCGCCCCCTTAGTTGGCGATGTTATGGCATAATTTAGAAGGGGAGGGAAAGTTTCGTGTCCAACTCGGAATATTAATGAGTGCACATTCATTCTTTCATTAGCTAAAGTAGTGTCCTGGGTAGTTCATAAGTTTTTATAGTAAATTTCAGTCTAGTATTTACACATGTAGATAGGTAGTATGTGTTTTTTTTATTAAATTGTAATAGAAATCTCCACCATCCGTAAATAAAGAAATTCATGTTCGACGTTCTATGTTTACCAGTACGTGTTGCTCATGTGAATTTAGAAACTAAAGGAGAAACATTTTAATTCTTGACTTAATATACATACATTTACATTTGTTTAATCAATATGTAAATGTAGTAAAAATTTACGTTGTAGGTACATAATACTATGAGGTACTATCATGATGTTGCCAACTGACTGTAATAAGAAATAACAAACTAAAAAAACAGCCAGCCAGCCTTATGGGCACCCTGCCCAATAGCAAGGACTTGGGTGATATTTGTAAATATAGGTTTATAGGATTAGAGTAAGTTAGTTTTAGTTCTTTTTTTATTTATTTCTGTTAATTATTGTATATATTATTTGTTTGTTTATAAATAAATTTATTCTATAAAACAACATAAATGTAAGATTGGTTATTGGAATCTTTTTGTATTTTTTATTTCAATTCCAAATTTTTTGTTACTTTTACGGTCATCCCGTAAAACCTATAAGTATCGAAAATACAAACTGAAATATAGATGCACAGAAAAACCAGAAAAATAAGACCAGCACTGGGAATCAAACCCCTGAAAAAACCACCAAAAAACAATCTTAATTTGATTGCTTAATAACAATATCTCTTGTCCGGGTGAGCGGTTAGTTCCGATGGAGTGCCGAAAAGTTTCTCGATGAGGGCTACGGCATAGATGTCGCTAGTGTCGCTGCTTAAGTGGCTAAATAAGAAACAACACAAGCTGAGATATGAGGTGCATAGGAGAAATTCATGTCTGTATCGTTGTCCAGCGGTGGTGTAGCGGTATAGCACACGGCACGGAATGCCGAGGACCTGGGTTCGATTCCCAGCGCTGGTCTTATTTTTCTGGTTTTTCTGTGCATCTATATTTCAGTTTGTATTTTCGATAACAACATTAATGGTTTGTGCCTACAATACAATATAAATTCATTTTTTTAAACATCACAAATTAGTACAGCGAGATTTCATAAATAAAATAGGCAGGGTGGATATTAGGTGGGATAGCTGTAGTTTATACATTTAATTTATAGGAACACGTTACCCTTTTTGCATATTTCATTTTACTTTTGCAATAACAATCACACTTGTTCTTGTATTTTCTTTCTTGCACACACATTGTGATTATAAACTGCAACAGTAAATTATATTACGTAAATTGCTGGGTTAATGTGGACTGCTTTCATTGTCAGGTGCTAGTGGGTAGTTTTACTTTATGGCGATAAAGTAGTTGGTTGATAGTCATCACCCAAAGAACTAGCGATTGAGAGGAAAACAAATTTTGTATTATTTCTTTCTAGAACTGTGGGCACTTTTTCACCTCTTAACCCTTCATTTCTTTTGAAAAAAAAAATACAAAAAAATCTACTTAAATAGGCATTACCAGGAAAAATGTTGGATTTCCAACATTAGAAATCCAACATTATGTGCCTCCAGAGAGCTCAAAACAATATTCTAAGGGTACTCTCATCGGTGACTTGGTATGCTCACAATTCAGAAATTAGATGACCAGATGGCCTAGTGGTTAGAGAACCTGACTACGAAGCTTGAGGTCCCGGGTTCGATTCCCGTGTCGGGGCAGATATTTGTATGAAAAATATGAATGTTTGTTCTCGGGTCTTGGGTGTTTAATATGTATTTAAGTATGTATCTATCTATATAATTATGTTTATCCGTTGCTTAGTACCCATAACACAAGCTTACTTTGGGACTAGGTCAATTGGTGTGAATTGTCCCGTGATATTTATTTATTTATTTATTTCTGTAAGCTTACTGTTTGTGGTGTACAAAAAAGAGTCATTGTATTGTATTTGTATTATCCTTAGACTTTCGTAACACACGGGCAGACCCGGATCAACGATTTTTTTGAACCAGGGCACCTTGATGGTGGCGCCCCCTCCCTTCAGTGTTTAAGAAAAACTGTTAAACTACCAATGAGTAGCATTTTTCTTCTTTTCTTCTTCTTCATATCTTGTCTCAAGGATTTGGCGCCCCCCTGAAACTGCCGCCCGGGGCCAGTGCCCCTATTGCCCCCCCTTAGATCCGGGGCTGCACGCGGGATAACCCAGAACGAATTAGCTCCACCCATCTATAACAATGGTCCGCACTAACCGGCCTACCTAACTAATACTAATATGTGTTGTGTATGGTGTAGTAACTCCCAGGAGACCCATGACCATTCAATTAATCGGGCCACCATCTGTCATAACGCCTCTTACCACGAGATCGCCGTGCAATCTACAAGGTACAATTAAATAAAATAGCTGAAAACCTCAGACACTTCAACAGCCTTTTCTTATTTTAAGTTCGTTTATTGCATTTCTAACAAATGCCTCCCTCTTAGAACGCCAGAACGAACGACAACTCACCATATTATGATTGGTTTTTTGGAGTCTTTATGTATTTTTTATTTCAACTCCAAATTTGTGACTTTTACGGGTATCCCGTGAAACCATATCGAAAATACAAACTGAGACATAGATGCACAGAAAAACCAGAAAGAGACCAGCACTGGGAATCGAACCCAGGTCCTCAGCAATCCGTGCTGCGTGCTATAACCCCTACACCACTGCTGGACCACCACTTTCATTCACCGGTTGCCCGCAACTCTCACGATGTCGTCAGTCCACCTTGTGGGAGGCCTGCGAACGCTTCGTCTTCCGGTTCGTGGTCGCCACTCGAAGACTTCTCTCCCAACGGTTATCTGTTCTTCGAGCGGTGTGGCCCGCCCATTGCCACTTTAACTTGCACTCGTATATATATCTTGCTAAGTCAGTAATTCTACTAATTTCTCGTAATTAGGTACTTACTCATAATACGCTTGTACATAATTTGTACTTGTCAGTTGCAAAACATTTAGGTTTCAAACTCTTCCTAACACTCCAGACTCCAGTTCATCATTTCCTGATATTCTTATTTTTTTATGTTCTCCGGGCACCTTGTATTCGCCATTGCGTATAGTCGATTAAAGAAGCGGCCACACCGCTGCTTAAAAAACGGTGACGGTACGGAATCGCAGTGACGCATCGTATGCGCACGCGCACCGTTATTATCGCATGCCCTTCACAGTCCACACTGCTGCTTAAAATACGCAGACGGTGCGGAATTCCAGTGACGGACGGAAAGCACGCATAAAAAACGGTACGCATACGATGCGTCACTGCGATTCCGTACCGTCACCGTTTTTTAAGCAGCGGTGTGGCTGCTCCTTTAAACAATGCTTTACCATGTTTACGACAGTTCTTAGGAATCTGGAAAAAAATCTAATGGAATTGAATCTGCACTCATATGTTACCGTGTTTTTCGACAGCTAATTGATAGGAACTACCTGGTAATTAAACTTTTGGACAAACCTAAAAAAACGTTGTACGCAATATCGATTTACAGTCATTGGTTAAGTTTAAATTGTAAAATTCACATTTTAACATTATTTTGCTAAATATGTATGAAATTAAAACACGTTAGTTATGGACTATAAAAAACTACGCAAATTTAGAAACTTCTAATACACTTCACTGCGCATAATTAATTATCATAACTCTTAATTAACTTTTAAATAGCAAATGTTACGCCACTATAGTGTCTTGGAGAAATTAAGTTCATTTGACCTGATGAATGTTCCCTTAATGTTTACGGAAATCAAAAATAACACTGTTTATTTTAAGTCAAAAAGGATCCATCGATCAACAGAAATTAGATTCAAATTCAAATTACTTTTCCCTAATGAAAACGATAACAATGCGACAGAATAGCGATAATGCCTGAGTACAGGCCGCGGTCCCGGTTCCACGTCCCCACCACAAACATCGGGGGTGGGGGTGGGGGTAGGCCTCCCCGGTGAGCTCCGGCTCCGAGCGTGCTCAAGCCAGTCTAGCCGCAGCCACTGCCGCGTGCAGACACTCAACACATATCCGCGGCACACCACACAAATGTTTTAACGTAATGTGATAAAAAAACAACCCCCTCATAATCCAGCTTAATCATAATTATAGTGTTCTAACCTGAATGTGACTAGACATTTAATTCACGATGTGGCAGTTTGAAGACTCTGAGATATGCTCTATCGGCATGATTCATCCTTCTCACAGCCGGAATTCGGGGCTGTCCATGCTATCAGGAGTATCACAGTTCTCAGGTACCAAACTTAACTAAAACTTATGTCATTTTGCTTTTACTATCGTGAAATTTCCCATAGTAATCGAATTATTTACTACAAAATTACGCTCTTGTTTTGGTGTTTCGGCAATCTCATTATAGCACAAAGAAAGTTTTTTGATGTTAAGGGTGGTGGAACTGTGATTATATCTTTAACTTATTTAAAATTAAGCAAGAATAAACTTTACTGCGGTATTTTTGCTTTGTTTCTTGCGTGTTTCGTTACAGAGATGATAGCTTCTTTGTCGATCGCTGATCTTGTTTACATTTGGCTACCTGAATTACGACAGGACAAAAGGGTCATAATTTCAGCAGTCTATATGTTTAACAACTAATATTGTGACTGACTTTGTATACATTTCAAGCTTAAAATATAGTTGAAGATATACAATAAAAATCTGATGATTAATCCTACTGTTCTATAAAAGCTTGTAACTACCAAGGACATCAAAGACGATAAGTAATCCAACAATCTAAATTGGAATGAAACAGGATTGTAAATTAAAAACTTTTTTTTAAACAGAAACAGTAAACAGAAAAAATGCACAACGTGCTGAAATGACGACGACTAATAAGGTTTTCCACAATAATAGGTAATTTTATATCCATAATATATTATTAGATTGCATAGAATAGAAACGCATTTAAAACCTCGTCAAAGTGCACAGACTTGCTGTCCTTTTGATGATTGTTTTAAGAGTCGATCTTTGTTTTAACTAGTTTGTATTTCTCCGTCTAAACTATAAACTCTAAAGCAGTATTAAAACTGCTCAAACATATCTCATTTCTACTATCACAGTTTTAAAGGATCATGGATGGAACTGGTTTTAGAAATTACATCACTCGGAAGACGCCATTCAAAAATGTAAATATCTGTGTCAAGATTAATAAATCTGTAGATTTCTTATTTAGCATATTTTTTATTAGGTACTTTCAAAATGTATTTTCGTATATCCCCTAAAAACCTTCCCAGGGCGTAGCACCAAATCTGGCTACATGGAAATCTCAATCACCACAATCTGCGTTAAAGAGGCTACAGACACTGACGTTATCAATGATTTTGTCCAATGGCAACATTGATAAAAACACTGCCAGTAATTAAGTCTCGTAAAGTGACCATGGATTGATATAACTGACGGTTAACCATCTCTACGGAACGGCATGTCAGTTAACACTAATCAATGGATGGTGAAACAGCCCCTAAGTCTCGTAAAGTGAATACTGGACTTTGATATTGAGAAATAAGTGACACGGTTTTAGCAAACCAAGTCCTGTAAATATCCGTTGCGATATTCAACAGCGCTAGAATTTTGCAAGTGTTGTGATAATAACTATACAAACATCTACTAAACTACCAATCAATCCGACCCCTGGAGGACCAAAATGCCCCAAAACAATCACCAATAGATATTATTTACTAACTTGTTTGTTGTTTTGCTTTGAATAATGCAATTCACATGTGTATCTTCACCCTTTTTAGTGGTCGGATTTACTTGTAATTTGGTATGTGTAGGGTATGGTATGTGTCAATGCATTTGACTCTTGGTCCACAGCCACAGTAGAACGTTGTCTGTCACAGTCAGTGTTTTAAAGCAATAGAGTACAGATTGAAAAATTCAATCGAAAATACAAACTGAGACATGGATGCACAGAAAAACCAGAAAAAGAGACCAGCGCTGGGAATCGAACCCAGGTCCTCAGCAATCCGTGCTGCGTGCTATAACCCCTACACCACCGCTGGACAGGAATCTAGACACGAATTTTTCCTATGCATACATATCTCAGGTTGCTTATTATCTACTACGCTACTTATGCAGCAGCACTAGCAACAAAGTACCAAAGTAACAAATTTGGAGTTGAAATAAAAAATACAAAAAGACTCCAAAAAACCAATCATAATTTGATTGCTTAGTAGCGACATCTCTTGTCTGGGTGAGCGGTTGGTACCGAAAGAGTGTAACGTCTCTCGATGAGAGCGGAACATAGATGTCGCTAGTGCTGCTGCATAAGTAGCGTAGTAAAAAATAAGCAACCTGAGATATGTATGCATAGAAAAAATTCGTGTCTAGATTCCTGTCCAGCGGTGGTGTAGGGGTTATAGCACGCAGCACGGATTGCTGAGGACCTGGGTTCGATTCCCAGCGCTGGTCTCTTTTTCTGGTTTTTCTGTGCATCCATGTCTCAGTTTGTATTTTCGATATGGTTTCACGGGATACCGGGAAAAGTAACAAATTTGGAGTTGAAATAAAAAATACAAAAAGACTCCAAAAAACCAATCATGAAAAATTCAACCTTTTCTAATATAATAAGTTTTCATTAGTTAGTCTACTTTGGAAATGCCAGGAGCAAGCTAAAAGTTGGAACGTAATTGCTAGCATATCTAACAAAGAGCTAAAAAAACTACAGAATTTAATTGGCAAATGTAGTCGGGTCATAAAGTTAGCCTGTGGCACAAGCGACGGTAGAAAAGTCGGGGGAGGAAGTGTGAACATTTTCGTAGATTCGATACCAATAAGTTGCCTGGCATTTCCGGCTGATATTTTCCTGCTTTCGCTGTTTTATGTCAACTCTTGGACCTAGCTAAGCCTATGTAGACCCTTAATGGTTCTGGTATCGTTTGCTCGCTCATTTGACATGTTTATTACGGTATGTAGACATGTACACTTAATGAAGAATGAAATTTATTTATTTATCAAGTGTATTTTGTTCGTTTCTGTGATGTGTATTTTTGTATTTCCTATGAGTCATGTTACTTGAAATAAATGAATATTATTATTATTAAAAGGCCAACAGTGAAGGACAAATTAATTTTGTTGTCTTAATCATAATACGACACCTTATAACAATTCAGCACAACACAACAGCTATATCAGTTTCGCTTATTTTAAAATCTAAAGCTTGACCTCTGAGCGTATATTAAGTAACTTGGGCCGGTTTTTAAGTGCAGCCACCGCTCACAGAGCGAGCAGCTCTTGGAACTAATTCAAAAAGGTCTGCGTCCACTGAGCACGGCCTTCGCTGAGGTCTATCTTTGCCAATGTGATCGGCACGACTCTGCCAACCTTGTCAAGTCATTTCAGGTTCAATGTCGGTTGCATGGCGTAAACGTCAAAGGCTTTTTACATTTAAAAACTTATGTTACAATTCCTAGCCTTAAGCACTGTCTCTATTATGATGTAGGAACTGTCACATAAAATGGTCAAGCGCTCATTGGTCGGCTATACCACTCAATGTTCTAAAGTTATGAGGATTTAATTTTTGCCGACAAAGGTACAAAACTGTAGACTTGCGGCGTTTTCAAACAAAATCGAATAAGTGGCGCCCAACATGGGGCTACTAAAGTGCGACCTTGCAGAGGTGTTCTTTTTGCGTTTCATAATTTCCCAGCTGGCGTCGAAACGTTGTAAATGTTGTAATATGTATGTGTACTCAATTTTGCAAGTTAATCAAGACTACAGAAGCGAGTGTCCATCTGCAATGGCGCGTTGGGTGAGCGCCAAGCGCCTAAACGAGTGCAATGTTAAGCCACACTTGCATTAATAGACCATCTAGTTCGATGCTTTATTTATGTGGAGCTGACTTGCAGCACTGACCATTAATAAAAGTTTTAAATAATTCATCGTCATCACCATCGTCTTTGTCCCACTTCCCATGCTGGGCCTGTGCCGCTGCGGGACGGGACACCTGTGTGTAGGAGGCCTGTGCCTCTTCTCAGAATGAAAAGGATTGGCCGGCAGCTCCCACGCGAACCCAGTGCAAAGTAAAAACTTCACAACTACGCCATACAATTGCTTCGTAGATGCATGCAAGAATTACATAATTCAGGGTTAATTATTACTCATATCCCAATCCAAATACGTCTGTGATCAAACGATTTGTTGGGATATAACGTGAGATTGGCATCTTGGTCGTTTTAACCGACTTCTAGGAAGTGGTCCTGCATAATGTCCTCCTTATGTATTTTTATGCCAGTGAACGCTTTCGTTTTTTCATTAATGACTAATGGCCAGCTCATAATTCGACATAACTTTGCTTGAAAGGTTCCTGGGCCTTCTATACTTCTACCCTCACATTTTAAATCGGTGGCCTATGATAAATTAGAATATGTGCTATCACATGGAAATTACAGTCATAAAGTCTCGTAAATGGGAGTCAGCGCCGGATTGTAGCTCGTAAATGGCGACGCAATCGATTCCGTTTTGCTGATAAGTTTTTATGATGCTCCTAGCATTTCGGCTAGCTACTGGGACTGCAACGCGACATATTATATTGTATTAACTAGCTAGTCTAGACGAATGCTAATTACTAAGTAATTTGGTTTAAGTACAGGGACGTAATGAAGAACTTTTATCAAAGTTTGGTATTATTTAGCTTTTGCCCTATATTTTATTTACCTATAACCTAACTTTACTTTGCCGTAGTATGCTTGTTGTGTGGGTGGATCAAGTTTTGGGAATCGAATTTAGTCCCCGAGCAGTGGACTTGAAAGATTTGTCATCATTAAAAAACATAAGTACCCTAAAACGAGGCTACTTTGCACCGATGTTTGCTCCAAATTTCGTAATCTTTGCTTTATTTTAAAAATTATTATGCTGTAGTATTTTCATATATGTATTTATGTAAAGTAGATCAATTTATTGGGGAATGTATCGGGTACCGGGACATCGACCTGCAAGACATTTAAACAAAATACAGAACTGAAGTGGGGCGCAAAGTAGCCTCGTTTTACGGTACGTTTACATATTTTTTTTTATTAGTTGCTTCTAATAATTCCAAATCAATGGTACTGCATCATTTATATGGCACAATATTTACTGAAAATCTTTTGTTACGGTACACTCTGTATATTGACCGCTTAGAGACCAGTACCCATAGTGTAAGTTTTCGGTTACAAAACACGTCTCGATCGCGTTCGCGTAAAATCTCAATTTGTATGGAAACACGAACATCGCAAACGTTCCGCTAGAGGCGCTGTTCGTGTTTCCATACAAATTGAGATTTTAACGCGAACGCGATCGAGACGTATTTTGTAACCGAAAACTTACACTAAGGGCACAGCTCTCTTGCCGTACTCGTACAATATAAATAGCTATAAAAAACTAAAAGCTAATGGAACGATGTGGTCTAGATTTTTTTTTATCGGAAATGAATACGCTAATCAACGATACCTCACTTGATAGTTTAAAATTAAATACTGTAAGTAAATGTAACATTGACCCGAATCCCAGGCTGGGACGCCTACGAATGGTCCAAATGAACTGTCGCGTGACGTTCAGCTGAGCGCTGCATTAACATACTACAAATTGCTCTTCATGCAATCTCTTGCATTCTACATTTATGTCGACAACTTTGATTTCAGCTTTCTTGAATCACATTTTCAAGCATCGGTTTTTCAAGATTCAGTCTACCTAACCATACTTTCGAACCAATACTGTGACACCTTTTCATGGTGCACTGCCGTTTGATTGAACAAAATATTTTGCACCAAATTTTCCTTCTGAAATACTTATCGCAGTAGTTTTATTTCCCAAACGAGTCTTTAGCTCATTTATATTTTTCGCATTTTTTTTATTCATTTGGTCAAATTGTTATTTGACATCGTTTTACTTTGTCAAGTTTAATTAAGACAAACGTTTACTAAGCAAACGTTTTCCTCTGGCTAATAGATGTTCCAAAAAAATGTGTGTTCAATTCATCACTTCGCATACTCAACTTATATCAGCGAGCAAGCAAGACTTGTCGGGGCAGATGTGACTGGGATAGATTAGGTTAGAAGACTAACGAACGACTAGCGGTAGCGGAGTGGAGGTTTTTTTTTAACAGCCCGAAAAACCTTTCTTGGCAGTGAAATCTCATTTAGTATGTAAATCCCATATGCCATGCAATATTTTGGGAAGAGTAGGTATGTTATGTCAAACGATTAATTTTGACTAAAAATAAAATATGATACTAGTTAGATCGAATAAGTATTTGTTAAACATATACTTTTTGAAAAATATATGCTAACTGTAAAAATACGAAAAGTGGTTTTGACTAATGATTTTTGCCAAATTGTAATTTGGGATAAATAGTTTGGGATGTAACTTTGGTACATTAGTAATCCGTTCTGAAATATTAGAAATCAGCTGTTTTTTTCTCATATTAACTAGCCGGCCTAAGCGTATCCCAGTTCCGACGATGCTGTGTCCCGATCTTTAGTTTGGAGCAGCAAAAATTTAAAAAATATTGTTTATTTCTCGAATGTGGCATAATGACCATTGGGCCAGCTTAACCCTTCATCACTGGGAGGGCGCATAAGGGTGCACGCTCAGAACTCACTTGTTGCAGCGACCCGGGTGAAAGTGGGGCATCGAGCTACGACCCGGCCCCTACCGGTTGCACGGGCGAAGCAGGACTCGCGTTTCTGTGCTGGGTGTGTCGATACGAAACACCCCAGTGACTCCCGACAGTACCTTGTATGCTAGATAGGACAAAGAGCAACATCGACGCCGACTTTGCCAGCGCAAAACGGAAATGCGGACCGATTAGTGCAAACCTTAAAAAGTGACAATTACGATATCCTTTTAATACACAATACACAAGATTTTAGATGCAATCTACAGAGGGTTTAAATATTTATTGCGTATTTTTATCAACGTGGTTTTGTTAGTTAAGTTAAATAAGCATCAGATATTTCGATTCGATAGGGTGTAATTTACCAAAAAGACGCGACTAACATTACAGACTGATCTTTCACCATCTCCATCTTAGTATTGCTAAAAGTAATATTTATTTTGGGCTGGCCGTAATCTACTTGTAACTAGTCTATAATCTATAATGAGGGATACAAAATTGCCAATCCAACGTTTTCAAGGGACAGTATTGAATCTTCTAACAAATATTAGCCCAATCACTGATTCTAGACGACGAATTCGACGCTATATCTCAAGGAATTAGATTGAGATCCGTGCAAAATGAATACAAGGATTTCGTAAGTGGTATAGTCAATGTTTGCTTTCTAAATTGATTTCTGGAATCGCTTGAAAACGCTGATTCAGGGAGTTCGTGGCTAAAGGACTCTCAGACACTACTGTGAATTACGATTTAAATTTTAAAGCCTCCTTTACATGTAGCTAAAATGTGGTTGATTTTTGTTGTCGTCTACCTCATCATCATCAGCCGGAAAACGTCCACTGCTGAACAAAGGCCTCCCCCTTAGAACGCCCAGAATGAACAACATCTCGCCACTTGCATCTACCAGTTTACCGCAACTCTCACGATGCCGTCAGTCCACCTGGTGGGAGGCCTGCTTATCTACCTGTCTGGAGACAATTTTCGATATATCCGTTTGCGAGATATCTTTGAAACGCATTCCTTTTATTCCTCGTGCAGTGAAAGCCAGTCCAGACGCTGTGTTCTTTATGATATTGTTTTCGCCAGCCAACCAAAATTTTGATCCTAAACTTTGCAAGGCTAAGCCATTGTTCCACAGTAACTCCTAAAGCTTCCAAAGTGAAAATGCTAATGAAATAACTGGGATTCCGATAGTTTGCAAGATGGCCCCTAACTTTGCCAATTTTAGATATCGGGGTAGCGTTATGTAAAAACTTCATAAAGGCCAGAGGTAACGGTGTACAAACAAACAAAGATCTCGTGTAGATTACTTTACTGGCGAGGTTATTGTTATTTTTATTCGAAACTTTCGTAGGCCTCTCGTTTGTTAGAGTGATTTCCTTCAATCTGACAATGTTTTTTCTTATGACGTATACTGAATGTTTGGTATACGCTGTAAGCTAATTAAGCTGTAATTCTTTGTTTGCGTTTAAACAAATTGTTAATTATAAGACTGTTCTACCATCGTGGTTTATGTTCTATTTGTTCTAAGATGATTCAAATGACACATGATGATTATGTAACTTTGTGAGGCGGTAACTAATTTTTAATTTTTTCCAACATAGATACAATGCTTGAAAAAATGAAATCACATTAAACTGCTGATTATTCGAATATTTGAACTCAAATTTGCTGACAAATTGTTAATTTACTGCGTAGGCACTGTGTTATATTAACTTACTTTCTTTAATGAACGCCCTTACAATAGTTACAATGTTGTTCCAATAGGCCGCAAATGCTAGTGGTGAGGGTTATCGGTAAAATTAAAAGCGGTAAAATAAACGAACGTATTATTAATTAGCAATATTGTTCGTCAGAGTCGGAAAGTGACACTCCAAGTGTTGAATAAATTATATTTTAAAACTCAAATAAGACTTTCAGTTCGACAGCGTAACGTTTAAACCAACAAATAATGCTATTTCCACTTTTAGCACTAAGTACATGCAAAAGTATCGATAGTTTGCGTAACGGTAGGAGGGACTCTAGTTACGTCAGTTTGGCATCTGTCATTTGACTCATTTTAGAACAAATCCTACTAATATTATAAATGTGAAAGTTTGTGAGTGAGTGAGTGAGTGAGTATGTTTGTTACTTTTTCACGCTGAAACGGCTGGACGGATTTGGATGAAATTTGGCGAAAAGTTAGTTTATAACCTGGATTAAAACATAGGATACTTTTTATCCCGATATTCCCACGGGATAGGGATAAAACTTGAAATAACAACCGCTGGGCTTAGAGCCATGAAATTTGGTATGTAGGTAGCTGAACGTCTGAAATAACACATAAGCGACTTTTTACCCGATATTCCCACAGGATACCTAGGGATAAAATCTCGAAATAACAACCATTGGGCTTAGAGCTATGAAATTTGGTATGTAGGTAGCTGGACCTCTGGAATAACACATAGGCTATTTTTTCCCCGATATTCCCACGGGATAGGGATAAAATCTTGAAATAATAACCGCTGAGCTTAGAGGCATGAAAATTGGTATGTAGGTAGCTGGACCTCTGGAATAACACATAGGCTACTTTTTATCTCGATATTCCCACGGGATAGGGATAAAATCGCGAAAAACCAACCGCTGGGCTTAGAGTCATGAAATTTGGTATGTAGGTAGTTGGACGTCTGAAATAACACATAGGCGACTTTTGACCCGATATTCCCACGGGATACCTAGGGATAAAATCTTGAAATAACAACCGCTGGGCTTAGAGCCAATAAATTTAGTATGTAGGTAGCTGGAGCTCTGTAATATCACATAGGCTACTTTTTATCCCGATATTCCCATCGGAATAGGGATAAAATCTCGAAATATTAACCACTGAGCTTAGAGTCATGAAATTTGGTATGTAGGTAGCTGAACGTCTGGAATAACACATAAGCGACTTTTTACCCGATATTCCCACAGGATACCTAGGGATAAAATCTCGAAATAACAACCATTGGGCTTAGAGCTATGAAATTTGGTATGTAGGTAGCTGGACCTCTGGAATAACACATAGGCTATTTTTTACCCCGATATTCCCACGGGATAGGGATAAAATCTTGAAATAATAACCGCTGAGCTTAGAGGCATGAAATTTGGTATGTAGGTAGCCGGACATCTGGAATAACACATAAGTACGCTACTTTTTATCCCGATATTCCCACGGGATAGTTTGTAACTAAGGGACCCCTTACATCTCTGTATTATTATTATTTTTTTGTAATTTTTTCTTTTATTGTACAGTGCCCATTGCGGCCTATTTACTGAATAAATTATTTGAATTTGAATTTG
Organism: Choristoneura fumiferana; assembly: GCF_025370935.1. NCBI lineage: Eukaryota > Metazoa > Arthropoda > Insecta > Lepidoptera > Tortricidae > Choristoneura > Choristoneura fumiferana. The sequence continues at coordinate 19,718,899 of NC_133481.1, read as the reverse complement.
GATAGGGAAAATTTTTGAAATTTCAGCTCTGGGTTTAACCTTGAATTTTGTACAGTTATTCACAACACAACCTCAATGAAGACCACGATATAAATTTTGGAAATTTCCAGGGGAATTTTGTAAAATCCCGAAAATTTCAATTGGAACTACCAGACCGGATAGTTTACGCGTGCGAAGCCGCGGGTAAGAGCTAGTAGAATATAAAGTATATCACTCCACAAGCTTGAATAATCCTTGAAATTTGTCGTTTTGCTTAACAATGCATTACTTATCCTAGCCTTATTAATGTTCATAACTTCGTATTTAATTAAACTTAGCTCTATCTCAAACTAGTTCACCATAAACTAGGAACTTAGTACCCTCAGGGTACGACTCCGTTTGCGAGACCAAGACAAGATAGATTTACATAAAACATCGATGATTGTTTCTCTTCAATAATTAAATGCTACGATAGCAGATTCCGTCAATTACGTTGTTCTTAATGAACACAAACTTGGAAACAAAGTTAAGCTTATCGCAGAATAATTTAGCTTTATTTTTTTAATGTAATTCTTTTCACTATATAAATGAATAAAAAAGTATAAAGCAAGAAATAGAGCAAGTCGAAATGATGTTTTTGATATTACTTCACGTCACGTCCTTTGCGCGTTACACATTACACTTTGATCATCAATGATTTTGTAGGTAAGGGTCACAAAACACTTCTCTTTCCATCCCTTCCCTTTCCTTTCCTTCTCGTCCCGTCCCGTCCCGTCTCGTCTCGTCTCTTCTCGTCTTTTACACACCATTGACTTGCTTCGCAGGTTTGCGCAGGTTTCCTGTTTTTCTTCACCAAAAAGAGACAATACGTCAAACCACTAAGTCATCACGACTTCCACTAGGCCCACATGCTGGGAGGATTAGAGACTTGAAATTCAGCGTGACTTTTTATACAACGACGGGAATTTTTATTAAATTCCGAAGCAAGTTAAAGGGGCTGTTTCACCATCCATTGATTAGCGTTAACCGACGGCTAAATGTGATGCCGTCTCCGTCTATTCGAACAAAACAAATAGAGACGGCATCACACCTAACCGCCAGTTAACACTAATCAATGGATGGTGAAACAGCCCCTAAGAGTGCAAAGCGTAGTAATTATATTTAAAAAAAGACCTTGCCAAAACGTGGCAGTAGAGCCTAAAATTAAATTATAAGCGTCATTACTCATTATCTAAAAACTTCCCTTTAGTTAGAAAACTTAGAAACAAAAAAGTTAGAAACTTAGTTATTATTGCTATCAGATTTCTAGAAGTAGCTCTGAGACTTGGAAATAATTGAATCGGGAACTTTTCTTTTGAAGATTACGCGGGCGAATTGCGACTTAGCTACTACTAAATTCTAAAATCGATGTTCATACCCGTCCCTCTCACTCTCGTATTAAATAGTGAGCGTAAGCGGGACCGCGAGATACGAAGATCGAATTTTCCACTTCGTAGTATAGGGATGCTTGGATGGTTTGGGCATGTTGAGAGAATGAATGAAAACAGATTGACTAAGCAGATCTATAAGACGAGCGTGAATGGGAACGTTGGGAGAGGAAGGCCTAGACGAACGTACCACGATCAAATCGGGGACGTTCTGAAGAAAGGTCGGGTCAGGAGTACTCTAAACCGACGTGCATGCATGAAAAGATTGATGAATGTAGAGGAAGCGAGAGTTGTATGCCAGAAGCGTAGCAAGTGGAAGGATGTAGTCTCTGCCTACCCCGTTGGGAAAGAGGCGTGATTTTATGTATGTATGTGTATGTATGTATGTAGTATAGGGCCTTATCATTTTATGAGTTGACGTATGGGGGCTGTTTGAGTGCTCTCCCTAACATTGTTTGGCTCTGTTTCATTTTACCGAAGTTTAAACAGATTTTGGGGCGCTCGCTGTTTGTTTAAAGCATTGGTTTAAAGAAAAAAGTTGCTTTATCTGGATCTAAGACATTGTAAAAAGTGTGTAAGTATGTGATAAGTACACGCTTTCAGTTGCGACGTTTTTTCAAAATAATTCGAGCAATTTAGATGATTACTTGTACAGATAGACATAAAAAATTAAGATTTTCTGACTTTTCTTATTGGTTATGTTGTAAGAGATGCCTTTACCCAAGTTTCTAGGATAACCAATTTCTATGAATGCAAATACCTTTTTCACTTCGCATGCTTGTAAAGTTGGTATTTATGCTGGATCTAGGCGACATAAAATTACTTATTGTGCTCTAGTGCATAAAGCAAAATCTTTGTCTAAGACCAAGATAATCAGGTGCCAGCCACAAACAAAAAAGTTTCTATATATTTTTAAAATTAATTTTAAAACTAAAAATCAATCAAAATATATCAATAAAACTAAAAATGTATACTTATATAGCAAATTAGCAATGCATGAAAAATAAAAGGTACTTAGTAAGTGAACAATTATTTTTTCCGCTGTTGCCATTTAATTTCCTTTCAATCGAAGTGAAAAGCAGTGTAAAACTCGAGCATCAAACCCATTTTCCCCTCGACGTATCTATCCACCCTCGCCGTTTCTACAATCTATTATTTAATGCCTTTATCTTTTGATTGCGTTCTCTTTGTTTTTTCACCGCTTCAGACCTGAGTACATAATTATTTGGTTTTTAATTTCTGGTATTGCTTAATACCTTTACGCGTTTCTGAAAAAGGGTCTAAATAGTTGGACAGATAGATAGTCATCAAAGTGATCTCAAAGGGGTCTCATTTTTATCCTTTTTAGATACGGAATCCTTAAAATGCCACTACCAAGCCTTTCCAACGTTAAATTCATCATTAATTCACTCCTACGGTGGTAATACGGTCATTAAACTTCAGCTAATAAAACTTGTATTTAGCCATTAAAAAGCTAATTCCATTGATATGAATCTTGAAGGTACATCGCTCGTAAGCAGTGATATCGTGCCGCACGCGACTATCTAACTTGCTAAATAGGTATTATGTGTTATGTAACAGCTAGGATTACAGCCTGAATAGCTTAAAATGTAAATTGGGATACGAATATTGGAAATTCGCAAGTGCTCGTGGGTGTTAATGAAGAAGCTACGATTCAGATTATACGCGCGGAAATGTTATTAGACGTTTTAATTTTAATACCTATTATTTGGATTCTGTATCATTCGAAAGGCTCAGGGCGACTTCGTCCACAGTCCTATTTCTTCAGTAGTTTTTATTTTATTTTATGTATCTCAACAATTACACTATATTTTACCAAAAAATGACGCCAAACTGCAGAACAGTTTGTCTCTCCTTATTTTTAATATTGGGTTTACTCGTAAATATTTAGGTATTCGTACTGCCACTACACCCTACTACATATATTTAGGCATAGGTGCTTCAGTTCAGGTATCAGTTACATACATCACTAAGTTTATTACATAATTAAATTATTTCATCAAGCAAATTATATATCAATAAATACGCTTTTAATTTGGTTTTAATTCTCCTCTATTGCACTCTGTCTCACGGTAAAGTTTGTTGAAAATTCGTAGTAAAATCGATAGTACTCCTGATTCCGAGTAGATATAACATAAAAATTTCAAAATCCCAGGAAGAAAGTTTGGGTACAACTTTTCAAGAGAATGGCCCAGACTTGGCCCAGATACCAAGGTTAGGTTATACAGTGAGATGGTATGGAAACACTCGCGTGCATATTTATCTAACCAACTGAAATTAGACATTAAATTCTTCGTCAATTTCAATACATTTAATTTTTAGGCACCCTATAGTGTGCGGTATCGTTGGATAGGTCTTTTAAAACCATTAGGGGTTTGCTAATGGATTTTCAGATCCAGTGATTTGTTTGCGAAATATTCAACTTTAAAGTGCAAATTTTCATTAAAATCGAGCGCCCCCCCCCCTCTAAAATCTAAACCGGTGGGTGGAAAAATTTGGAAAAATTCAGGATGGTAGTAAATATATCAAACTTTCAAGGAAAACTATAACGGCTAAGTTTGCTTGAGAATTATTAGTAGTCTATGAGTAAATAGCAGGCTTAGGTATAAAATATACCTAAACTTGGAAGATTCCGTATAAAATACGAAATCCTTGGAAAAATATTACTTAATTTTTTTTTTCGTAATGGCTAGGGAACCCTATTTTGGGCGTGTCCGACACGCTCTTGGCCGGATTTTTTTATTTGAGAGCTGGTTTTCTAGCGATGGTTCTTAGACATGTTTTATCAAAATCGGTTCTGCCGTTTTTGAGATATTGAACTTTGAAGTGACAATGTCGGGGGCTTTCCAACTTTATGTTGGTTAGGTAAATTCTTTTCGCTTTTTTCACGTGCTTGTGTTTTATTTAACGATCATCTACGGATAAGTTTCGTTACACTTCATAACGTCCAGGTAAAGTTAAACAAAAGAAACTCCCGTCAGTTATTACGTAGTCTCGAGTTTTATTATTTTCTCAAGCTTGTTTGTAGAGCTCGAGACGTGAACGTAACTTTTAACGAACAAAATTCGTTATCATAATCCTCCTTCGAGGCGAACTTCTGAGTCCCGATGCTGGCGCAATTTTAATGCAGAGACATCTCTTGGAGACGTGCTAAGCAAGTTTTTGTCAGAATTTACCTATA
>NC_133481.1:19700809-19714191 GCF_025370935.1 Choristoneura fumiferana | reverse complement strand
TCGCTACATTGTATTGTATTACTCGTATTTACGATATTTTCTACTTATACGGATTAATTTTTGACGTAACGGTAGGTACATTAGCATATTGTTTGTCGACTTTACAAGTAAACGTGTTAAATAATTGATTGGACACGTATTTATTTAAAGAAATTGTCTCAGATTCGATAATTAAATCCTACTTTCCTACTAATATTACAAATGCGAAAGTTTGTGAAGATGTTTGGATGTTTGTTACTCAATCACGCAATAACAGCTAAACGGATTTACATGAAAATTGGCGTAGAGATAGACAAAGAGCTGCATTGAGACATGAGATACTTGGTATCCCGGTAATTCGTTCCCGTGGGAAAATATTTTAAGTTTAAATAAGAATAGAGGGCGCTGTCCAAGTAACGGTGACGTACCTTACCTCGCTCTAAAAATGACGTGTTAACTTCATTTGCAATCAATAGATGGCGCTGTACATATCTTCACAAACTTTCACATTTATAATATTATTATTATATATATGTATCTATGTATATATAGTATATGTAGTGTGTAGTATATTAAAGATATAATATACATAGTAGGATTTAAAAATCCTATTTATTATCTCTCAACGAATCGCCATCGCCATTCGACGATGCCACGGGGGCCTTTTTAGGTTTAATTTTGTAGGTAAGTATTATAAGTTTTTAAGTTAGGTATTTAGTTGACTTATGGTTATTTTAGTTTCGATAACCTACATAATAAAAGTTTGGCTTATTCAAAAAAAAAGATGTAAGCTAACTTAAACTTTAACCCCTTATTCATAAACGACAATCAAACCTATTTTAGTTAAAATGCCGCTAAAATTCGTTTGTCCTTATCTGTCACTTCGACATTTGTATTTGTTAGAAAGGGACAAAGCATTTGTTAGTTAACATAGGCTTGTTAAGTTTTATGAATAAGGGGGTAAGTCTTAAAGTATAGATAGTGCCACAAGAGTTTAAATGAATGATTACACACACACACAGCTACTTGAAGTACTGATTGCATAAAAGGAGAATGAATGAAATAAATGAGTGAATGTCACAATCCCGGTGTCATTACATAACATGTTCTTGTGTGCGTGACCTCAACTCTGGTGGCTTCTACCTAATTTGTTAGCACCCTATATTCTATGTGCTGTTTTCAGGCCGTGATCAAGAAGTCCCGCGTTACGTGCAAATGCCACGGGGTCTCCGGATCCTGCAGCCTCATCACCTGCTGGCAGCAGCTCGCCACCTTCCGGGAGATAGGTGAGCAGTTCCAGAACATTAGCGTCATTTTTTATAATACACTACAGACAGGACTCTCGTCAGTATAGACAACTTAGGGGGAGATAGGTGAGCAAAGTCCACTACCAGATATAGAAAATATCTTATTGAAAGTCTCACCGTTTTCGAGAAATTTCTATTTTTCACATTTTTTAAAAATGTGGGTATACCCACACAAAAGCCGAGTTTAGACTTGCAAGAAAAATCGTGCAAATTGCATTATATCGCGGCGCTCGATTGACCATTACAAGCAAATGTCATTACATATTAAGATTTTTCTTGCAAGTCTAAACTCGGCTTAGATTTTGAGCTGTGATAATTGGAATTGTTATTTTTAACCAACTTCAAAACAGAAGAGTTCTCAATTCGACTGTAATTTTTTTGCATTTATTTTATTGTTGTTGTAAGATAATTTTGAATAGTCGCGTTATCAATACTAGATGCAAAAACATTTTAAAGAAGCTCATGCAGATTTTTATTTCAATTTAGGGTCTTCTCCTGAACTTGGTCACGGTTTGACCTAACCAGTGAGAAAATAGGTATGACAACTATTTACTTACCTTAATACGTCTTATGGCAAACCTGAGGGAATTGTAAGTAATTCTAATATCATTATTTACCTTATATAATCTACTTATACTGACAAAAGAACACACTCGGTTACATAGTATGTTATTATGTTAATGTACGCCATTATCTTCTGTAGTTTATTAGTAGTGTTTGTATACATTGTTTAAAAATTATACAATTACGATGCCGCTTCGCCCGCGTGGATAAATTCAATACTTCCGTGGGAAGAAGTTCAACGTATTAGCTTTTGTGTTAAAAACATTCAAATCGGTTACATTCTGCTTTCCAACTGCAACGTAACTGTTTACTGCTGAATAAATTTCCATTGCAGTCGAAAAACTGTTCGCAAACTAAAGCTGCTACAAATAAAATACTTAAAACTACTTATGTATAAAATAAAAGAAAAAAATACATGAATAATTAAACAGGGATGTATCACGGATCAGGGATGTTCAGTGGGAGTGTAGAATGCTTCCATCGTCATTAATAAAAAAAGGAAAAATAAAGAATATTGGTAATGCTAACATGCCATTGCACTCCATGTATAAGTTAAAAAGCAACGAAGTAAAAATCTAATTTTGCAGTTAAATGTTTCATTGAAATTTAATCTGGTTCCCCAGGACTGAAATAAACCATTTTTATTACAGTCTCATCTTGAAATTATTGCTTTATCCTATCTTCATATACCTAGTGTCAAGTCAACTACCTCATTTACCAATACATTTACATTCCATTTCACACAAAAACTATCGTTCCGTAGCACGTAATTAAAATGATAGAGTAGCCCATTGTATCCTCATAGGCGAGTGCCCGCGATGGATATTAATACCTTACATGTTCTGGTGCCCTGGTAGATGAATTTCCAGTTACCGACTAAATAGTTTCCTTTGTTCGCTATAGAAGCTAAATTGTGGTGATTTGATAAAGTCGGCATTGAATTGATAGCTTACTTAGGCTGGCCTCGCCCAGCAAATGGATACCTACGTGGAATAAAACAAAGGCTCATTCTGTCCCAATACTCCCTCCAGATCGGGTTTTATGCATATAAAATCTTTTCGTGTTAAGTTAAATCGTAGCGTGATATTGAAAATATATATAAAAAACACTAATCGACACCAAAACCTCATTAATATAATTCTTTATCAGTTAGAAGTCGGTGCCTCTACACAAGGCAGCAAACACGCAGCAAATTTACTTATTTAAAAAATAGCTCAGTCCATGATCCTAACCTAAACCAATTATGATTTAAACTCACTTTCTATAGTAAAACCAGACCACCCACTAAACAAACGATCCTAAATATTCTTCCGAATTGTAAAAATACGTCCCAAGAAAACTATTTAAAAATATGCCGCGCCGTCTAATAAACCTTCCTAAGTTGTTTATAGAACCATAAATAAATTAAGTTATGCATGAACGCGACTTAATCAAGCATTTTACTTTACGATTCCTTTGCCTTTTCCTAATAGACGAATTAAAAAAATCGTCATCTGACTTTATGGTATCATGGCGGCAAACTGTTTAATACCGTTGCGACATTGACTTTAATAAAAACAGCTTAATACTTTTAATTTGGGTTTAAAGCGTATTTAAATTGGAATGACTTCTCATTTTACGATTTAATCTCTTACCCCCTTATTCATAAACGACCATTAAACCTATTTTAGTTAAAATGCCGCTAAAATTCGTTTGTCCTTATCTGTCACTTCGACATTTGTATTTGTTAGATAGGGACAAAGCATTTGTTAGTTAACATAAGCTTGTTAAGTTTTATGAATAAGGGGATTATTCTTTAGACAAGTTAATGTAGTAGTACCTATGTAGCTATAGGTAGAGTCATTCACGATGACGCGTGTCGTGGTTCAAAGTCAGAATCAAAATATCTTTATTCAATTTAGGCTATAACAAGCACCTAAAAATGACAAAAAAAATCTACCACCGGTTCGGAAAAACCTCTGTTGAGAAGAATCCGACAAGAAACTCAACGAGGTATTTTTTTTAAACAGATTTACAATTCTTATTACACTTAGTCTAATTTTGTCAAAATCACGCGTCTTTCGTTGATGGCACTAATATTTTAAAGAAAAAAAAATGGGTCTGTGGCTCAATGATATGCCATAGATTAAACAAAATTATATGTTTCATTGACTCGACGTGTAATTACGGGCTCGAAACACAAAGAGTGCCATCTCTCGGGAGGGCGCGTATATCAAACGCCTACTGATGTCAAATTAAATTACAAATTACTTAAGCAGCGTGTATACTGGCCCATGAATTTCTAACTTAAAAATATTTAACTTACGGCCACTGCCCAGCCCACTGCCCATTTCCAGGAGAATCCCCAAAAATTATTAGTCTTCATTTACTTTTTTATGAAGAAAATGCATGCAAACTTTCATTGTGGCCAGTCCTGCGAGAATTTCGGAAAAAAGTAGCTTAGGTATGTCTTATTCCGGGAATCTAGTTATTTACATAGGTACGCACTAGGTACGTACCAAATTCACCGAGTTAGGATTAGCCGAATTGTTGTTCTAGCGGCTACAATATATCTACAGTGGTAAGTCTCATAATTTTAGAATAAATGTGTCTATAAATTTCGGTGGCAGACTGATAAACTATTAAGTAAATGAATGAAGTACCTAGCAATTGCAGGATTACCAATGTTTGAGCAAAACAAACTTTTCCCAGAATATCAAATCCCAGATTATTTTTATCAAAGTAAGTATAAATTTTATAAAATGTATCTAAATTTTGGGCTCAAATAAATTAGCATGATAGAGTGAGTAGCATTATAGTTTTATTATCAACTCTGTACACCAAAAGTTTTCGAGCTTAAATTTATCGACTGAACACGTAATTTCGGTCAAAGGTAGACTAAAACAGAATTCATTATCATTAAATAGCTCTATTAACACTCCAAAAGTGATATATCGTTTAAGGCCTGTAATTATATTTTATTTCACTGCCTACTCTAATGATGGTTTTCGGAAATAAATTACTCCAGAATGTGTTGTTTAATCCGACTATTAATTAAAGGAAAAATAGAAGAGCATCGTTTGTTTGGTATGATATAGATAGAACGCCGAACGCATGTTCTAGTCTAGTAGGATCTATAATTTATGATATTTTTAAAACTTTGTACTTTATCAGTTTGTCACTCTATGCGTCTGACAACTAATATACAAAAGTTCAAACACGAAGTGATAGCGTTAACGTAGTAAAGTACCCAAATATGCATATATATTTGACCTAGACTAGACTGTACAAACCACCACGAGCTTTGCGGCGAAGGAAAACATCGTGAGGAAACCTGCACAAACCTGCGAAGCGGTTCAATGGTGCGTGCGAAGTTCCCAATCCGCACTGGGCCCGCATGGGAACTATGGCCCAAGCCCTCTTGTTCTGAGAGGAGGCCTGTGCCCAGCAGTGGGACGTATATAGGCTGGGATGAGACTGTACAAAACATATACCATTAACAGCGTCGACAGATATGATATACCTATATAGGTACCTATTGAGCGGCAAAAAATCTGGCTCTCAATGTATGCAAAAATAGGTAGGTAATTTTGTATGTAGAGTGCGCCAAATTGTGTGCCGCTAGTATAGTTTATATTGATTTAATCGGATGGTCGAATATTTTCTTGACCTAATGTAATGTTAATCTTTTGTCGAAAGTCACGCGATAGACAATATAAAATCGAGATCTTAGGATTTTACTCCTAAACATCGTCTTAGGTACAATCTGTAATTATTGACTATCAACGAACATGATAATATCTCGGAATAGCAAATGTCGCTTAATAATCGAAATCTATATGAGGGGTGCGGTTATCCCGCGCAACTCAGTTTCGACTACGAGGCACGCAGATGTTGTAAAGTGGGCGCCGGGCGGCGAGCGGATGCGGTGGCTATATTGACGTAAATCTAAAATACCTTTCATGTTCGTTACGTGCCGTTTAGGTGTTCGAGCGTTATCTCTGTTTTATGCAGTTCATTGTTTTTGGTTCTCTCTAATTTTTCCCGATTTTTCTTTCTCAAATGATCCAAAGGATGAATGATTTTTTTTACTGTGTGTCAGGATTGTAATTAATCTAACCTACCTAACCTGTAGGGTTCTACAGGATAGACCTGAAATATATCCTGAATAGTTTACAGTTTCGAAAACAAATCGTTTGTCCATTAAAACAGTTGAGCAATTAATTACCTATTTTGCAAAAATCCGCGAAAAGCCACGAATCAGCTGTAGACTTTACTCGTCTTTAGACTTTACTCGACTTTAGACTTTACTCGACCTTAGACTGAGGGCCATTAATTGATTATCCAGGCGACTACCTCCGCGACAAGTACGAGGGTGCGACGGAGGTGAAGGTGTCCCGTCGTGGCAAGCTGCGCCTGAGCGACCCGCGGTACCGCCTGCCCACCGCCCAGGACCTCGTGTACCTCGAAGACTCGCCCAACTACTGCGTGAGGAATGAATCGCTGGTGAGACCTTGATTCTAAATCCTAGGCTTAGGCTATGATCTCTTTTATATACGCAACGTCTGATATCAGCGTCAACGTTCCGATCAACGTCCCACTTAGCCCACTTAGCGTCTTTCGTTCGTCGTCGTCTAGTAAACGCCCACGCAGCGTCGACGTAACGTTCAAGTTGTGGCGCCGCGACGCCAGTGGCGTCTTTCGGACGCCAGCGTCTCGTTAACGCCCGCGCAGCGTCAACGCGGCATCCGCACAGCGTCGCTTCGACGTCAGGTGTGTCAGCGCCCCTCCCCTATTGACGCCGCGTCTCGCTGCGCGGGCGTTTACTAGACGACGACGCTCGAAAGACGCTAAGTGGGCCCGGGCCCTGAACTTAACGTACAGCGTCGGCGGTCAATACGTCCGCAACGGACGAGGACATTTCAGTTTCAATCTGGACATTTTATATATGACGCTAGACATGACTTGACGCTGCAATGGTTCGAAATAACTAAACACGCGGTGCAAACAGTTTGAATTCCGTACGACGTCAAGGCACAACATCGACGTGTGAAAAATACGACAACATCTATAGAAAAGTCTGTGATGTGAGTGTGACGCAGCGTACAACGAAAATGCGGCCGATACCATTTATATATAGGAGACCCAACAAAGTTGCGAACGCGAGCCGACGTGGCGCAATATATCGTCATTTGCTTGTTTGTAGAGAGTCGCAAAGCAAAGGACGTCTTCCGGCTGATGTAACCATTGTATTTCATAGGTAAAAGATCGTTTCCTTTCCAGGGTTCCCTGGGCACCACGGGCGTGAATGCAACCGCACTTCAGCCGGCATGGACGGCTGTTCCTCATGTGCTGTGCCGCGGCTACAACACAAAGAAGATGACCGTCAAAGAGCGCTGCGGCTGCAAGTTCCACTGGTGCTGCGCGTCGACTGCAATACTTGCGTCAAGACTGTTGAGGTGTATACCTGCAAGTGATGGAAGGCCATCAGGATATTTGTTAGAGAGATAAGCACTGGGAAGCAGGCGTAACGAAGTTGACATCGCCCTTGTGGACTTCAGTAAATCCTACCACAGCAACGTGATATTCAAACCAGCTTGAATTTACTGCAATTATTTAAATAATTTATTGAATCAGGCGTTACTTTGCTGATGTCCATATCAATGAACTAAAAGAAATTCCTTGCTCACCCGCGATCTTATGATAGCTAAGCTTATGCAAAATATGCGTGTTCATGCATTTAGTTTGGTGTACGGTTGTGTCACTCTGAAGATGAGCTCTGGTTGAGTTCGAAACGCGTCAGTGTAGTGTAGTGTGGTGGGTGATAGATGGGTTTGTGTGATTTGTGTGTGTTCTTACAGTGTGGAGGTGGAGGAACTGCATGAACACGCATATTTTGCATAAACTTAGCTATCGTAAGGTCGCGGGTGAGCAAGGAAATTCTTTTAGTTCATTGCAATTATTTAGACATGGAACAGTTTCTCTACGTATTACATTATATAGAAATGTGATTAAGTATTAATGTCTTTGAGTAGATTAAGCTGTTATATCTACTATTTAGTAAGCAGAGGAGGGAGTAGTGAGTAGAGTTTAAAATAAGTTAAAGTATTATTATAAATAAGTACTTAGATATTATTTGTAAATATATTTCTTCAAGTTATTATTACTTAACGCATCTCTTCGACTATAAATAAAATAAAATAAATACAATAGGAAAAAACGGAACCCTCATTAGAATAATTTTGTTGTTATAACTCTGTTGGCCCTGAGGGCCTACTCCGAAATTCGAAAATCGAAGTTCGTATCGTGCCGTCCCTCTCACTCTCGTATTAAATAATATAAGCGTCGGCGGGACAGTACGATACGAACATCGATTTTCGAATTTCGTAGCCCTGCTGGCCCTAATACTACGAGGTGCAAAATTCGAACTTCATATCTTGCCGTCCGGCTAACGCTTATATTACATAATTATATAATACGTGAGTGAGAGGGACGATACGATACGAACTTCTAAATTAGTAGTGTAGCTAGTTTATTCCACAATTAGCTTTATTCACATAAATTCACAATACAGAGCAGTAAAACACACACAGGGCGAAATATTGTTCGTTCGCCTGCCCGCGCCAAAGCCAACTAACTCACTGACATCTTCGCGAGCTGTCCAAAACCATAGAAAACGGCGCGCATGCAGGCGACCAGCGGTTGTAGACCGCGGCTCAGTCGGTTATGAAGCGAGCCGGGGTCTTCTCTTAGCTCTAGGCGGAGCTTCGTAACGTCAGTGTCACACGCTATAGAAGTAGCCCCCCTGTTTTCAGGATCACAGGTATGAAGCGGAAATTTAATGTCAATATTCAGTCACAATCCGTCTAAGCTTTGGATAAATCAGCTTCGGCAACGCAGTCAGAAGTTACAGTCATAAAATATTTTTGAAAGTGAATAAATTACCAGTTTTTAGCAGCACTAGTGACTTTTATATTATTTGTTTACAGTCTATTCGGAGTACTCGGGGTACTAATGACATGAACTGTTTCTAATTTGTAATATTTCCAACTATGAGGCTCATTTGTTCGACATTTTAATGTAGGTAAATTATTTAATACGACTAGTAAATAATTATAGTAAATAAATAATTGTATAGCAAGTAGGAGGACTTAATGATTGATTAGCAATTAGGTACATCATAAGTACATTTTTAAATTGCTATTTGCACTAATAACACTTTGCAAGTAAAATTATAAAACTAACCTAACCTAACCTAAGGGTTCTGCGTGATGGGCCCTGAAATAAATCCTGAAATATTTACACTTTTAGAGTTTACGAAATGAAAAATTGCGAAATGAAACAGGTTGCCAAACGTTAGTTGCGAAATGAACGGATACCAAGACTAACACAATCAGACCAAAACACGAATAATAAGAGCTTTAAATATTTTTTATTCTATTCATTTCTTTAGGTATACTTGTTTTATATAATTAAATTAATAAAAGTTTGTAATTTTTACAAATTACTTAAACATAAATGATAAAAGTTTGTTAGTGTACCTACATTTATTTTTTTTAATGTTTCTGTTTATTTTCTTCCCAACCGAAGTAAACAGCTTGATCATCAACCCTCACTTACAGAGTGATTATAATTTTCCAGTTCTTAATTAGGTACTTATTTTAAGTTGAACCTCAAAGTGATATAGCATGCTAAGTTTCCTTTTCACTAATTATTAAAGGATTAATGAATAATTTATTGCTCACTTAGTTATTATACTTATGCCTAATGCATTTCCATTGTAGTAGTGATGTAGTTTTCCGCATTTGTGAATAAAATAAACTGATAAGTACCCATAAAAACAGTCGTGTTTCATTGCTTCGTGTAGGGAACTAACAGAGAACTAGCGAAAATACAAACTGAAATATAGATGCACAGAAAAACCAGAAAAATAAGACCAGCGCTGGGAAGCAGCGCTTTTTCGATATAGGTTTTACGGGATGACCGTAAAAGTAACAAAAAATTTGGAATTGAAATAAAAAATACAAAAACATTCCAAAAAAACAATCTTAAGAGAACCAGCGTTTTCCTCAGCCGTTCAGGTTAGGTACAGAGAGGACCAATCCAAGAAATAGACATCCCTGACATTCAATGCTGAAAATAAAACTGTATTGAATAATAATTTAACCTAACATCTACATAGAACTCATCATGTAATACAGGCATTGTGAGTTAATACTGGTCATGTGCGTAAGCAGTCACCAACCAGCACAATGATCTGACACAACACGCGTGCATAAATATCTGATACGACTCGATTTCTAGGGCCGGAAGGACGTGTCAGATATTTTTGCACGCTCCGCTGTGGCAGATATTAATGCAGATGACTGTACATTACCTACCTACTCGTACATAAACGAAAGTATCCTTCCTTTCATTTATGTGTTAAGTGTAAAAATATGCACTTATTCAAAGTTTCAAAAATAAGTACCACATACTCTTATTCCGACTCAATAAGGCCATAGTAACATATTTTTGAGTGGTTCGAATAGATACTTGTTTTTGCACTTGACTGTACGAGTAGGTACTTATGTCTATTTCTTTGCACCTCTCTGTAATCTAAACGGCTGAATATTTTCAACATTGTGAGGCCCGTAGTTATATGTAGATTCAGCCAAACTCTCGGAGCGACATATAGACTCCTGCTTTTTTTTAACATCGATTTTTTTTATTATAAAAATATACGAAGGAATAGATAGGTACCTATTACTAAACTCTCTAAGAAAGACAAGAAAGAAAGAAAATCTAAATATTGTGCTATTGTTGCTGAAAATATTAACCGATTATAGTTCGTAATCAATATCGAGCAAGTATGTAAGTATTTTATTTTTGATGTGGCAACCCTTGATCGTCATCTTTGTGTCCAGCAGGGCTACTCCGAAACTCGAAACTCGAAGTTCGTGTCGTGCGGTCCCTCTCCCTCTCGTATCAAACAGTGTAAGTGTCAGAGGGACGCACGACACGAACTTCGAGTTTCGAGTTGCGGAGTAGCCCAGCAAGTCTTAGGGCCGCACTAAACCAAGAAGTGCAAAACTCGAACTTCGTATGTTGCCGTCCGCTGACGCTTAAGTCATTTAATGCGCGAGTGAAAGGAACGGTGCGATACGAACTTCGATTTGCGAGTTTCGTAGTAGCTCCGCCAGTAGGGCTACTACCAGCAGGGCTACTCCGAAACTCGTAACTCGAAGTTCGTGTCGTGCGGTCCTTTGATACTTATACTATTTAATACGAGAGCGAGAGGGACCACACGACACGAACTTCGAGTTTCGAGTTTCGGATAGCCTTGCAGGGCTTCAAGTTCAAGTAGTAGCCTACTACGAAATTCTAAAATCGAACTTCGTATCGTACCGTCCCTCTCGCTCTCGAATGAAATAATATTAGCGTCAGCGGGACGTAGACTCGGAGATGGTGACACAAACAAAATATTAGATCATTTGTACCACTATGGCGGTTCTTCGGGGTCTAATTAAGAAATGACAAAAAAGAAAATGATGGTCATAGCGCTAGCGCTGGTACCGGCGGCCAATCGCGTGGGCGTTAATCGAACGTGTCGGATAAATAACGAGTATCGAACGATTTGTTCCACAAAAATGCTTGTATTTTCCGATAGTCGATAAAAAAAGATGTAGGCGGTAGCGTAGGTGTGACTTACAGCCCGCCATACTGACGCGAATACATTAACAGAAATAGAGTTGTCAGTCAAGGAAACTGATCACAGTGGCATCCAGCGGGTAAAGCTCTTAGTAAGGCTAGCCCATATTTCTGCTTGAGCACTCTTTCGTTGAATTATAAGGGAGTGAAAACACCGTGGGTCAAGTTTAGTCATGCACATTATTTATGTCGAAGACGTGTCGTGTACTTTCTAGGTATTTCCCCTTATTTTCGGCCCTACTACAAGCGCAAAATTCAAACTTCATATCTTGGCGTCTCGCTGACGCTTATGTTATTTAATACGAGAGTAAGAGAGATAATACGATATGAACTTCGATATGATTTTTGAATTGGTAGTAGCCCCCGGGCACGAAAAATTCCAATTCTACGTAGGTTACGATTACGACTGACGACAAGATGAAAGTAAAGAGAGTACTCTTCGAAAATACTTCTTTATCCTTGGCAATATCAGTTCGGGTTGTATTCAAGAAAACCTCAGAAGAAAATCTAAAGCACTCATCCCCCTCTTTTATAAGCTTTAATATAAATTAACTGTAATCAAAGTATTGTGCAGTTACAAAATTGTTATTTGTGTGGTGAGTGGTCAAATATAATTTGCGATTCAAAATTAAATCGTTATCATTGCGTGAGTTGTAACGCATAACCTTAAAAAAAAAGAATTCGAATCCATCCGTCCGCCATCTTGAACTTTTGTACGACGATCGACGAAGTCAAGTTGATGAAACAAAAACATAGTTTGGAAAAAAAGTGAAACAGTGAATAAGGTTTTTATTAATAGAAAATACAAGTGAAAGAAACCAAAAAATTATAAACATTGTCATGGGGAAGCCATCGACGTCGCGAAAACGTGTTAGTTAAAAGTTTTCTTGGTGTTTACGTTCAACGCGTGTAGGTAAAAGTAAAAATATGATTATGCATGGTGTGTGCTTCATCGAGACAATAAGGCTGCAAACATCACATATTCTTTCTCATAACATGCTTTATTTACTACTACTATTACTAACAAGGTTTTATCATACATTTAAAAACTGCAAGGCAGCGATGCAAAAAAAAAGGGTGCTTCATTGTTATTATTTTGACCTCACTAAAACTTTGAATAGATTTCATTCTCGGCACCAAGGGTTTCACAACATCTGGCATCATTTAAAACTTAAGTGTGGCAAGTGGTGTTAATTGTTAAGTGTTTTCAAGCTCTTAGGACAGTACATAATTCACAGTTGTTATAACATTTTACCGTGTATTTCAGACTAATTCTTGTTCAAGTTCCCGATCTGACTCGTTGAGTCGCCAAATGAACGCCCCAATGACGCGAAGGAAAGGCGATAACTTGAGAAAAAAGAAATGGGCTCGAAAGAATAAGAGTATAAGAAATTTATTCGCAATTAAGGAATGAAAGCAGTAGTTCATTAGACACGATTAATTTGGATGAATGCAAAACACCCAAGAAGCGAAAATTGTCGCCAATTAAGGACCAACCACAACCCATGGGAAATTACGTAAGAATAATAACTCGTGATTGTTATCAATGATGAGGGATACAGGAACTCCTCAGAAATGTTCAACGCCTATTCACAGCTCGACCCTCTAATCAACAAAACTAACAACATATCGGAGTTAAATATTTCAAAGATTTCAAGAGTACAAAATAATAACAGTGTGGTCCAAAATTTTAACAGAGATGTTGAGAATCTTACCAAAGAAATAAATAGAGATTCGTACCTCACTATAGATTTAACCACAGAAAGTATACAAAACAAGCTGAAAACACTGTAATAGGTAAGGATTTCTTCATCATTAATTAATTTAAAATAATATTTAAGTGGTTTGTTAGTAAAAATGTTT
>NC_133481.1:19626573-19697038 GCF_025370935.1 Choristoneura fumiferana | reverse complement strand
TTTCAGTCCCGTTGCGATTCTCGATATTATTCTGTATTGTAAGAAAACAATAGAATGTCGTGTTGTTACAGGCATATCAACATTATCTGGTTGCGGTTCGCCGGAGCAGTTCGAGCGGCTGCCGGAGTTGCCAGCGGCGGAGGAGCGGAGGTTACGGCGCGCGGCGCAGGTGTTGCAACAACGGCTCGTGTTGCGGCAGTGGCTCGCCACGCATCGGCTGCAACACGCCTACACCAAGTGAGTGTGTTAGCTGCCGGCGGCGGACGAGTGGCCGCTGGGCGCGCGGCGTGTTGCAACAACGGCTCGTGTTGCGGCAGTGGCTCGCCACGCATCGGCTGCAACACGCCTACACCAAGTGAGTGTGTTAGCTGCCGGCGGCGGACGAGCGGCCGCTGGGCCCGCGGTGTGTTGCATCAACGGCTGGCATATATTTATTTATTTATACATTGATCTTTCGGGGATCTCGGATCGCGTGTTTTCGAATTGTAATGGATTGTTTGAAATGAAAAATATTTACGCGCACGCTAAGCTTAAGCACATTAAGGCGCTGTACGTAGTGAAAACTACAATTTTAGAAAATATTTAAAATATACTTACACATACTTACAACTGCAATTTTTTATATGTATATTTTCAGTCTATTAGCTAGTTTTTGACTTCATCAAAAACACGATTGCTGACAAAAACCTCGATAGATTATTTTTTGAAAAAGAGCCTTCGTTTACACGTTAAACCAAATATTTAAAACTATTATGAATATCAACACAAATTTGCTTTATTAAATAGTTTTTAGTAGATTTAGATTTATGCTTCATAGATTTTTAATAGGTTGAGTACATCAATCATACAATTTATTTCGTCTTTGGCAAATAAAACGGTTCTAGCGCGCGGCGGCGGCCAAGTATTTCCCAGTCGCCAGTACACGCGTGTACGTAGTCGACGACGGACCTGTGCACATTTTTCTAACGCGCTGTACTACTTTTGAGAGCAATAATATGGGTAATCGCAGTATTAAAAAAGTTAAGCGAAGAGGAAACGCATAGTGAACTCAGAGCACATATGAGAAGCATTAGAGTACCTAAACGAATTACCTACACACACTAATCGACCGGCCGGAGTCGGGCCGAGTCAGCAGGGCTACTACGAAAACTCCAAACTCGAAGTTCGTGTCCGCGGTCCCTCTCGATCTCGTACTAAATAGTATAAATGTCAGAAGACCGCAACCCACGATCTTTCGAGTTTCGTAGCAGCACTGCTGAGCGGATTTCACATTCGTACTACGACCGCAAGCTGGTTGGCGCGGGCCTCGGCTGCTCATGGAAGCGGACGGTTCGTCCAGATTCTACGCGACTGCCTACAAATTGTAGGCACGTTGTATAAACCTATACTACTCACGGCGAACATGCGGCGAACCTTGCGGTACTATGAAACTCGAAACTCGAAGTTCGTATCGTACATCCCTCTGCTCTCGTATTAAATAGTATAAGTGTCAGAGGACCGCAACCCCGATCTTCGAGTTTCGTAGCAGCCCTGCTGAGCGGATTTCACATACGTACTACGACCGCAAGCTTGTTGGGCGCGGCCTCGGCTGCTCACGGACGCGGACGGCTTCGTCCAGATTCTACCGCGGACTGCCATACAAATTGTAGGCACGTTGTATAACCTATACTACTCACGGCGAACATGCGGCGAACCTTGCGGCTACTAAGAAACTCGAAACTCGAAGTTCGTATCGTACCGTCCCTCTCGCTCTCGTATTAAATAGTATAAGTGTCAGAGGACGCATGACACGAACTTTAGTTTCGAGTTTCGTAGTAGCCCTGCTTGATCCCTTTGACAGTTTTCACTGACATTTCTGATAGTAGATGCAACAGTTTCGATCTAAGTTTAGATTTTCTCACTTTTTTGCAGGCAAAGGTAATATCTTGCATTCAGCCAAGTTATTTAACATAAATTATTTTAATAAAATAAGATGGTTGCACTTGGTTGCACTAGTAAATTATTGACAAAAACATGTACTCCAACTGCAATCCGGCTGCAAAATGGGAGTTTTGGATGCAGTTATTGCGCAGTTAGTACAACTGTACCAGCACTGGACCCGATGTCAGAGGACTGCATTCCAACTGCCATTTTAGGCAGTCGGAGTGCAGTCTTACGCAGTTCTGATGTAGTTCTGCCATTTTACAGCCGGTTGCAATTGGTGCGGTCCGTGTGTACCAGACCGTACATTACGACCCGCCTACCGCCTACCTTATCAGCGACTTATTTATTATAGGGACTTCGATTTGTAATTTCCTTCACGTAAATTCAAGATTGGTTTTTTGGAATCTTTTATATTTTTTATTTCCATTCCAATTTTTTTTTTCTCTTACGGTCATCCCGTAAAACCTAATTGAAAACAAACTGAAATATAGATGCACCGAAAAAACCAGAAAAATAAGACCAGCACTGGATTCGAACCCAGGTCCTCGTTTCCGTACCGCGTGCTATACCGCTACACCACTGCGGTCAACCACCACTGCTGGCCACTGCTGGTGGACCAGCAGTGGTGTAGCGGTATAGCACGCGGTACGGAATACCGAGGACCTGGGTTCGATTTCCAGTGCTGGTCTTTATTTTTCTGGTTTTTCTGTGCATCTATATTTCAGTTTGTATTTTCAATTTTTGAAATTAGTTTGTCTTTAATTTTTTTCTCCCAAAATGTATCATCTTTAAGTAAAAGTGAAATAAAGTGCCCGGTTGAAGTGTAGCCTTTAGAAATGGACTTGAAAAAGGTATCAAAAGAAAACGAAATTCAGATGTAGAATTATGAAAAGGAAACTAAAACTACTGAAATTAACAAAAATGGTAACTGGTATGACCAGATCCAAGGTCTCCATGTCACGTGTTGAGCACAGTGTATATTTGCTGTGTGGAGTTGGTGAAAATCATCACCTCAAAACAGTAATCATACTTATATATAGATGATACATTTTGGGAAAAAAATGAAAGACAAAACTAATTTCTTTTATGGGTAATTATTTGAGGTGTAAGATAAATGTTACAGAAATAAAAACACACATTTTGATGTGGTCTGTTTTATTTTGAACATAAGGATATGTACCGATAAGATGCTTTATATTATAAGAGATCGATAAAGTTTTTTTTGGTTAAAAAAAGCAAAAATCCAATTTTAACGGTAACGAAAATGAGCATCGAGACCACGAAAAAGAACATTTTGTTTATTTTAAAATCTTATAATTGTACTATTTGAATGAAAATCCGATCATAATGAGGAAACGAATAAGCATTATTTAATTAATCAGGTATCAACAGAAATAGACAATCGATATCTATATAAAAAAAAATTAAAACTTGACCACGAAATGACGACTTCAAATTGTCATTTTGTAACCTTTTAAATACTATGTAGAAATTACTTAATTAAAGTAAGATTAATAACTTCAACTCACAAACCAAAACAGTTTTCAATACCTTCCCCCCCGTGCAGGTCTACGGTAAACCAGAACGAAATTATGTTACAACAAAATGCTCCTGTAAATGACGAAGTTTCTTTTAATATTTAGATATTATACATTTCACACGTACATTCAGGGCAAAAATAATTCTTTGAACCTCTCGCCAGTTAACAAAATTGGCGACGCACTGGTCATAATTCCTATAACCAACCTGGAGCAAATGTTGTTGACGGTCAACCATTCTTCGTTTAAATCAATTAAATCAATAACCGCATTAAACGATTACACTGTAAAAAGCAGAAAATTCTATAAAAAGTGTTCTGTATTTTTTCTACTTGTAGGAATATCATCTTTTTCGTGGTCGTGGTGAGTTTCGTGGCCCATAGGACACGAAAATGATGACCACGAAATTGAAAAGCTCTTACTTTCGCGGCTCTGCAGTAAATATCCTATTAGATTTGAAGCAATGAAATCAATATTGAATAACTTAACTGCAAATGCACAGCACCAGTAAAACATTATATTTATTTACCCAATACTTCCAAGTCGCAACCGTAACGAAAATGACGCTCGATCTTTGACGCAAATCTAACTGAACCTTATTACATTAATTATAGATAAATAATTATGACTTGCGATAAACATTATACGTTATATTGACGCAGTCTTATTTTCAAAGTTGCTTATAGTTAAAAAAGGATTTACAGGAGGTTTGACCTCTTTTTTTTTGTTTAAAATATACTTAATAAGTGTGACCACGAAAAGATGGTGTATTTTGAACAACGGGAAATGTAGAAAAAAATAGTCTTATCAATGTCCTAATTTTTTTATGTTTGCATGCTTGGTATATCATATTATGAACATTCAATCATGTTTTAACAGCAAGTTTTTCTATACCTTGTATTTTTTACAATACTACAAGTAATCAGGGATAATCCGAACCTGACCACGTAACTGACTTTTGTGCAGAAAATTTAAGTTATTGTGGAAAAAAAGATAAAATAGAATAAAATGTATTTACCGCAGTTTCAGTGATAATATCCTAAGCACTTAAAACAATAAACGATATATTTCTAATTTTATAACTTGAAATTTGAGTCTGAACACTATTGAATGTCTCGAAATAATAACCCTTATATGGACTGGTTACTACCCGAAATTGTTGATTCCCGTCGAGCTTGGGAATGCCACTAAGGTAAAAAGAATCTTCATGAAAATAACTGTAGAACCTCCTCCTGACTGAAGAAAAAGAACTTTCTTCTACATATCCTATACTTTTCAAGCGACGAAAATAGCGAAAACATCGCTTCATGCTCCAGACAATCAACTTTGGAATCTCCTCTGACTGAAGATAAATAACTTTCTCCTACATATCCATACTTCTCAAGTCATGAAAATAAGAAAAGCATCGCTTCATGCTCCAGACAATTTTGGAAGAGCTATAATAATTTAAAAACTAATTGTTGCCGTCGACTGCGTCCGCGGGGAATCCGATTTAGAGCAATTTTTTATTATATCCAAAAAATATTTATTTTCGTAACATAAGTATCCTAAATGTTGACCAGACTAATAAGCTATCTAACTAACTAATTTGGCTCAGGGACCCAAAGAGGGTCTTGGCCTCCGAAACAAGAGCATGCCATCTGTCATATCTATCTATTCGACCTATTTAGTCTAAATGTCTATCCATTACCTACGTTACAAATCAAACTGTGGGCATGAAGAGGTATAAATAAATTGTTTATACCAAGACTATTCATATTAAACCAAGATTTTCTTTATTAAACCAAAAAAATGTGTAATTATAATTTAAGGAAAAATCCGGAATTCACATTAACCAGAATACGTTACAAACAGAATAAGGCCGTCAACGGGCTGCGTGACAGACACGCGAGTCGCCCCGCATTCGCCTCCACCGCGTCGTCTGCTTCACCCCCTCAAATACCGAAAATTCTTCTATAAGCGCGCCTTAAACATACGTATACATCTACTCCAAAAAAAAATTGCAAGCAAAGCTCGGCCGCCGCGTAAAGAAGATCATCGGTAATATTTCACCCTCGCGCTAGCTGACTTCTGACTGAAAGCGATTTTCATTCCATTCCTTATTCTCCGATGGCGCTTGAATGATATACATATACATGCAGCGTAGAGCAGCGGTTCTCAAAGTGCAGGTCGCGATAGGGGTTTCTATAGCTTATTTCTTTTTTTTCTTTTTTTAATGTCAAAAGAAGGTAAACGAGCAAATGGGTCACCTGATCGTAAGTGATCACCACTGCCCATGGACACCCGCAACATCAGAGGGATTGCAGGTGCGTTACCAACCTAGAGGGCTAAGATAAAATGCCTCTTGTGCCAGTAGTGTGTAGCTTATTTCGTAAATTTGTGAGGATATAGTATAAAGTAATATTACATATTACATACACAAGTGATATGGTAGTTTAACATCTATGTACCATCAGCCAAATAAGTGGTCTACCAAATAGTGGTTTTCAAAGAAGTTCCTATCATATGAATATGTCACTAAAGTCGAACTTTCAAGTTGACAGACACGTCGATTGGCATTATTGTTTTATGACGTGCAAACGATTATCAACTTTAGGGTGGTAGACCACATATTTGGCTGATGGTACCTTACGGCACTAGACTGGCTGTTTGGAACCAAACGCGCGGCGCATCAATCATCAATCTTGCTTTGACACAACCTCTGTCAAGGACGTCAACAAACTAAAGTGAAAGGTTCACAAATCCGCGCTGTGAACAAATTTTGCCCGCCGTTTTGATGTAAGAAACATGCAGTCTACCTACATGTCTCCAAAGACTGAACCATACGTTGCTAACCCATTTATTTGTCTTTAGTCTGAAAGTCTGAACATCGCTGGTATAGAAGTTTAATCCCGTAACTTGCCGAAGCAGTCGTTCTGGAACGTTCGACGGATGATTCAATCCGCGCGAGGAAGCTGCGGAAATAACTCCGTTTTTAGTTACATTTCGAACTGGCGCGAGGCTTGCCCCTTTTTAGGGTTCCGGAGCCAAAATTGCAAAAACGGAACCCTTATAGTTTCGTCAAGTCCGTCTGTCTGTCTGTCCGTCCGTCCGTATGTCACAGCCATTTTACTCGAATACTACAAGATGTATATCAATGAAATTTGGAGTACAGATGTCTTGTCAAAGCCGCTATTTAGTTTTGTAGTTAAATTACAAAAATAAATATTTATAGGGGGGGCACTCCATACACGTCGTAACAGAAATTGAAAACATTTTTTTAACTCGTTTCAACGTGTGGCACATAGTTTGACAGCTCTTTTGAAAAGATAGTAAGGTTTCTCAAAATCTTTTTTTATTAAGTGAAGATTTCCGGAAATAATCGCTCCCACAGTAGCAAAAATTGTGTCCCCCCCTCTATCTTGTAAACCGTTTGTCCAATAAATATGGAAAGGTAACGCTTAATAAATACTTTAAACGAACATTAGTTTCTTCAACATGATCAGATATACCGTTTTTAAGTTATTGCCGAAAAACTTTGCTTCTCAACAAAAAGATGTACGAGTAAGTGCCGTGAAGATACGCTCTTTTTTCTGGTAATAAATCTTAAGACTGTAGTAAGTGTTTTAATTCTGTTATAACGCACATAATATTACTTTTTTTTTTCGTAATGGCTACGGAACCCTATCTTGGGCGTGTCCGACACGCTCTTGGCCGGTTTTTTACTGCTACAAGGCACAGAATAAGTAATAGAACAAGTATACAAGGGTTACATTTTGATCTAGATAGACACAGACAGTAATTGCCTACCAAAGAGTGATCCGGAGTGAACGTTTTCGTTAGGCAACCAGGAGCGTGAGAGAAACGTTCTTTGGTTTGGATGCAACACCTCATTGCACCTTACATCTTAAGCCGAGCTTAGACTTGCAAGAAAAATAGTGCAAGTTGCATTACATTGCGGCGCTCGATTGACCACTACAAACTCATTGGCCTTACGGCCTCGCAATGTAATGCAACTTGCACGATTTTTCTTGCAAGTCTAAACTCGGTTTTAAGCCCCATTTTAGACTATGCGAGAACTTGTATGCCAGTCAAAGTCAAAGTCAAAATATCTTTATTCAATTTAGGCTATAACAAGCACTTATGAATGTCAAAAAAAAATCTACCACCGGTTCGGAAAAACCTCTGTTGAGAAGAATCCGGCAAGAAACTCAACGTGGTATATTTTTTTTAAACAGATTTACAATATTATTAAATGATATGTATACATCACAAGTATTTAACACAACTTTATTTTTAACACAGTAGGTTCGCTATTTGAAGGGATCGCTAATGCGGATCGGAATAATTTCCAAATACGCCTTTGATATTAATGTCTTCTTGCTTCTTGACAATAGATCTGAATTTTGTATCCGATTCATTTTTAATATTTTTCAGTTTCATTACATTGCGGTATTTGTTTGACAAACTAAATTCACGGTCCCTCAATAGTCTGCGATATGTAATGCATCTTGTATGCTAGTTCTTAATGGTCTAAACGGTGCTTTAGGCGTCTTGAAGCGCGTGCTGTGGTAGGTAACGTAAATACAATCAAGGAACCAAGACGTTCAGGATGGAATCTTTGTGCTACTGATGTCATGTTGACATCCTATACTTTCGGCAAGGAAATTATACTTATCTGGTCAGGTAGACAGTGGAGGTTTAGTAGTGGTAGTGGGTCTCGTTGGACATCTTGAGTACTGAACCCTAAAAACACCGAAATTGGCCCACTCGATTCAACCTTTAAGATGCCATACATCCTAAACCCTTTTCCCGTCCAGCTTTAAAAAAATACCCTTTAATATAATTATTATGCAAAATATCTGTCTACGGGGATTCCCATAGGTCCAGGGTAGGGGGCCAAATCCGGGCCACGCTTAAAAATTGAACTGCCCGGGCCGGCGAGACCGTTAAATGTAAATGGAGGATACCCGGCCAAGCGCGAGCCGGGTTAACGGCGGGACCATCAAATAGCAAAGGGGCTTTAATTTGCATTTGGTTGGACTTTACGGTTGCAGTACCCGACAGTAAAATGGTTCCTGTAAAATGCGTCATCCAATTTTGCGACTGCAAATCGGTACGGTTGTTCGTTAAAATTCGAATCCGATTTAGCGGTAACAGTATTTCAATTAACTTGCATTTAGATAGATAGATAGAATCTTTATTCAAAACAGCATACAAAGCTCAAAGTACAATAGAAAACATACCTACACAAGCTCGGAACAAGAATCCTGCAAAAAACCAGATCCACACTGAAGGATCCTACAAAACTGATTAGCCAGTGTGAATACAATGATCCGGTTTTGCTGTATCCGATAGGGAGTTGTAGCGACTTTTAGCGCCATCCAGTGAACAACGATAGAAACTCCGACCGTATTCTCAACGCGGTCGCATATATACAAGTTCCGACGCTCTTCTTCTTCTTTCGAACACATGCCTGGAGAGAGATCTCTCTATTGGAGCCTCCCTCCACAGAGTTAATAGATTGGCAAAACGACGACGACAAAACATTGACAATGAAACGAATGACACAACGCCAAAATATCGGAGATTTAGCTGAAAACTTCTGTGTCACAATTTTTTAACCCTTTACCAGGCGAAGGGATATATTCCTCCCACATCTTATATGGGTTACCGTAGTCAGGTTTTAACTCCAAACCTCCTACAAAATATTTTGTCGATCCCTGAAAATAGTATTTTATTATCTTCATTCACAACACGCTTCTAAATCGCGTAATATATCTTTGGCAGCCGTTTAGATTCACTTGAACTCTAATTTCAGTAAACTACGAAGACATTGGAACACTTTCCTTAATTTCTATGAAACAGAAGTACATAGATCGAAATTTTTTTTGATATTTTATACATTTTGAGTGTTGAAAGGTAATGTAATCTTAAACATTGCTAAATATTCATGCATTTTTGTGTATGACCAAAATTAGGATGTGGGTTGACATTATCCCATGACCTTATTAGAGTTTAACTGTGTGGGAGCTATTCTTCCCATGGCCCGGTAAATTGTCTTGTCGTGTCATAAAAACTCGCGTAAGTAATAAAACTGTTTTTGTGTTCAACCTAGAGCGAATTCATGTACCTAGCTGTAAAATCTCCTTTTAAAGACTTTCCCTGAAGAATAAGATGTGGGAGGAATATATCCCTTCGCCTGATCAAGAATATAATAAGACAAAATCGAGTATGACAGTTAATTACTTAGACAGGCGATGGGATAACCGTAACCCACATTTTTATTTCTGGTTTAAAGGAACATCTCCGACTTTCGTAAATACATTTTTTACAAGGCGTTAAATACGGTTGTAACAGTATATAAAGTACGTATGAAGACACGCTAGTTCTAAGGGGCCTGGTAAAGGGTTAATGAGTTCACTTTATGTGTATACTTAGAGGGATAGAAAATTTGTCATACCCATTGTTCAGATAAAACTGTTTTTCGTAAGGGTTTTTATGTTTCTGCTTCGTTGCGGAACCCTAAAAGAAAACAATCTGCAACACGTTGCTTTTACGACGCTGCTCGTTCTCATATTCATTGGTTTCTCCGTTTTTTATTATTATTGTTGGAATGCTCCAGACTTTTCAAGTTTCAGGCGTTAATTGTTGTTTTTGCTGATTGATTAACTAATAAGTGAGATTGTCTAAAAATATACTTTTTTTTTGTATAGAAAAGTCAATTATAAGTTTTTTTTTGCAAAAGTTAATACTTTTCCTTAAACATTTTTTTAATGATGACGTCAGAGTTGAGTAGTTCTGCCACACCAATGCTTATATTATGAATAATAATAAGTGTGTTTATTTAGGAGTTAATCCCATTATTACATGCTCTACATACATTAAATTAAATTATATCAAATTGAAATTATTTACATTCCATTAAGTAGTTATTGGCCATTGGGGGAGAAAAGTCTTCGAGTGGCGACCACGAACCGGAAGACGAAGCGTTGGCAGGCCTCCCACCAGGTGGACTGACGACATCGTGAGAGTAGCGGGAAACCGGTGGATGCAAGTGGCGAGTTGTCGTTCATTGTGGCGTTCTAAGGGGGAGGCCTTTGTCCAGCAGTGGACGTCTTCCGGCTGTTGATGATGATGATGAAGTAGTTATTAGAAATTAAATTAATCAAAGTATTTAAAGTCCTCAGCTAAGAGGGACCGAATAGACAGGGATTTAGTAATATCCGCCTATAATTTATCTAAGGTAATAACTTATCTATCTCTTCCGCTCCCGCGCCCGTTACGTGCTGACGTTTGTAAGATCACTTACGTACTATGCGGCTAACCGCGACGTTTAAGCGTGCCGTCTCTTTCTCAAGCGATACTTTGAAGAGGGACGGCACAGTGAACCGCGCGGTGAACCGCATAGTGCTTAAGTAGCCTAACGACGTGCGGCAGGAGGCTATCTGATCAGACCACACCATTATGATGAGGGTGCATATTAAGGCTAATGTACCTTCTTCCTGTCAACGATTGGTAAAAGTGATCTGTCCTTATTAGAGTGACGACGTGGTGAAGCAATGATGAAATTGGTAGGTAATTTATTGAAACAGGCGATACAATACAATACAATATAATACAATGACTCTTTATTGTACACCAAAAATAGTAAGCGTTACTTTGCGGAGGTCCATTAGAAGATTAGAACTGAAACAATTACTTTGCTCACCCGCGACCTTGTGATAGCTACGTTTATGCAAGAGATGTGTGTTCACGCAGTTCCTCCATCTCCACACTGTAAGAACACATACGGAGGAGGAACACATATGGAGGACCTGCATGAACACACACATAAGGTCGCGGGTGAGCAAATTAATTGTTTCAGTTTCTTAAGGCGACTTGCACGATCTAGGGTTAAATAGTAGATTGATAAACAAGGGTTGTAATTGATCATTTACACTCAAGTTGAACACTACTTTTCATCACAAATGCGAGGAAATAAAGAAAAAACCGTTCGACTGTACATTGAGGAAAACGAAAATTTTTGGAAGGACACCGTAAATGAATAATGTGTGTTTTTACATACATGTGTGTAAGTATTTTTGTTCCGTCCGTCTATCTATCTAATCTATATAATAATCAGAATCTCGGAAACGGCTCCAACTATTTCTATGAAATTTGGTATTTTGGGGTTTTCGAGGATGAATAATCGATCTAGCTTGGTCTTACCTATCTCTGGGAAAACGCTTGGTACCGGGTTTTAGCCCGAGCAGTCACCCAGGTACTTCAGCTTTATGGGATAACCTTATTTTTCAGAGGCACACCAACTAATGACCTCGTCATACCTACGTGTATGTACTTTGCGGTACACTGCGCAGACAATACGGCCTCAATCTTTATGAGCAAACTGAAGTGGTAACAAAAACTTCCCCAAACGATAAACTCGCCGGTTTTCGCTTAAAAGCCGCATGCCCAGCTGCAACGTAGTTTATTATTTTACGGGCCTTCAAAACTCTGAACTGGAGTGTATTATTCAGGGATGCTTGCAGCATCCGCCGGACGTTAATACTTAGTTTAATGGTCTATTATTTCGCAAGTTTAATTATGAGATTCCTAGCTGTTTTCTGCTGCTTCGCTCGCGTATCTAGTTAGTACAAACTAAAGAATAAAAAAACACAAAACGTGTGTTTACATTATATCGAAAATACAAACTGAGACATGGATGCACAGAAAAACCAGAAAAAGAGACCAGCGCTGGGAATCGAACCAAGGTCCTCAGCAATCCGTGCTGGCGCGCTATAACCCTACACCACCGCTGGACAGGAATTTAGACACGAATTTCCTGATGCATACATAATCTCAGGTTGCTTATTTCTACTTTACCTACTTATGGGCAGCAGCACTAGCGACATCTATGTTTCGCCTCTCATCGAAGACGTCAACATTATTTTCGGAAACCAACCGCTCACCCAGACAAGAGATGTTCGCTTACTAAGCAATCAATCATGATTGGTTATTTGGAGTCTTTTTGTAAAAGTAACAAATTTGGAGTTGAAATAAAAAAATACAAAAAGACTCCAAATAACCAATCATGTTTACATTATGTTCCCGAGAGTGATAAAAAAATAATATATCAGGCTTTCTCAATCTTTTGGTTTTAACGGCACACTTTTTTTCGTTTGCGGCGATCGCGGCACACCTGAAAATATACTCGGCACACCGGTTGAAAACCTCTGAAATAGATGCATTTAAAACTAAAGTATCATATATGCTTACACGAGTAATCCATACTAATATTATAAATGCGAAAGTGTGTTTTTGTGTGTCCGTTTTTCACGTCGAAACAGGCCCTGTACTACGAAGTGCAAAACTCGAACTTCGTATGTTGCCCTCCCGCTGACGCTTATATTTTTTAATACGAGAGTGAAAGGGACGGAGCGGCGCGAACTTCGATTTTCAAATTTCGTGGAATCCCCGCAGAGCGACGGATCGACGTGATTTTTGGTGGCCTAGGCTACTTTTTATAACGGAAAAATGCACAGTTCCCGAGGCAACAGCGCGCGATAACCGAATTCGTGTAATCGTTTATTCATTTCGGTGAAAAATTGACATCCGGTGGGAATCGTCTCTTAGCGCCACGACACTGCCATACCTAGAGTTGACCCCATCTTTGGCTTCTCTTTTTATGCTATTTTTGGAAACGTATATACATCCATTACTCATAATGATAACGATACATAATGGCGTTCATTTCGCGCGATAATAAATGTGTCGTGCCGTTATTACTTCATGAAGTTGTGGCGGAGGACAATGGATGCGGCGCTGGATTTATGGCCTCATTACGTTGTTATTATGTTAGCATCGGGCCTCCGGGGTCTGGCTAAAGTGTATCTTTTAAACACGTTGCCCAAGAAACCTACGTATAATGGCGCCCATTTTGGGGCGCGATAGTAATAATACGTATAATGGCGCCCATTTTGGGCGCGATAGTAATAATACGTATAATGGCCCCATTTTGGGGCACGATAGTAATAATACGTATAATGGCGCCCATTTTGGGGCGCGATAGTAATAATGCGTATAATGGCGCCCATTTTGGGGCACGATAGTAATAATACGTATAATGGCCCCCATTTTGGGCGCGATAGTAATAATACGTATAATGGCCCCCATTTTGGGGCGCGATAGTAATAATACGTATAATGGCCCCCATTTTGGGGCGCGATAGTAATAATACGTATAATGGCCCCCATTTTGGGGCGCACTTCCAGTGGTCCAATTGACTTTAAATTTGGCATAGGTACTTATGTAAATTTGGTGACAATACAATAATCTGGTGGTCCTGCCAGGTTCGTCTCCGCAGGAGGGAACTCCTCAATGGTTAATAGTGCGGAATTACATTTGAAATTTACCACGAGCTTTGCGGTGAAGGAAAACATCGTGAGGAAACTTGCACAAACCTGCGAAGCAATTCAATGGTGCGTGTGAAGTTCCCAATCCGCACTGGGCCCGCGTGGGAACTATGGCCCAAGCCCTCTTGTTCTGATACGAGGCCTGTGCCCAGCAGTGGGACGTATATAGGCTGGGATGATGATGATGATTGGCAACATCACTTCCCGAAACAACGGGCGCTAATGAAAGTCCCGGTGTGCGGATCCATCCGTCAATATACCTGTCTGGGAACTAGGTCAGGAGGTATGCGGTCGTAGACCTCCGCCATTATAACAATAAATACTGCAACTACATCATCAAAATATGCTGAGCCGGGACCTTTTTATAGCGGCAACATTTCTTATTGTTATTTTTACTAATTATGTGTCATTGCTGTAATAAATAAATTATTTTCTTTCTTTTCTTTCTTTCAAAAGTGCCGATTTTAAGGGTCCCGTACCTACCCAAAGGGTAAAAACGGAAACCCTATTAGTAAGACTTCGCTGTCCGTCCGTCTGTCACCAGGCTGTATTGTATCTCAAGAACCGTGATAGTTAGACAGTTGAGATTTTCACAGATTATGTTTAACTGTGGCCGCTATACCAGCAAATACTAAAAACAGAATAAAAACAATATTTAAGGGGCTACCATCCAACAAGCTTATTTTTTTTGCCGCTTTTTGCTAATGTCTAATGAATGTTGTATAGGTGGTACGGAACCCTTCGTGCGCTTGTCCGACTCGCACTTGGCCGGTTTTTATCCCATGGAAATATACTTTTTTAAACAGATTTACAATGTTACCTACTTATTTAATTACTTGCATCACAAGTATTTCAATAATTAAACCCTCGACGCAAAAAGAGGCGTGTTATAAGTTTGACCGCTATGTGTGTCTGTTTGTCTGTCGGTCTGTGTGTCCGTCTGTGGCACCGTAGCTCTTAAACGGGTGGACCAATTTGAATGCGTTTTTTTATTATTTGAAATCAGGTTTTCTAGCGATGGTGCTTAGACATGTTTCATCAAAATTGGTTCAGCCGTTTTATGCAGTAAATTTGCTATTTGAAGTAAGGGATCGCCAATGCGGGTCGGAATTAAATCCAAGCATCCCTGCCCGTGATATAATCATTAGGTACAGTTGAACAAATTGAATCATGACACTGGGTGGAACCTTTTCACATGTGATCTGATTTTTTAAATGGTTTTCCACCCTGGGTCATGATTCAATTTGTTCGACTGTACCTTCGAGTTTAGTGGAAGAATCACATAAATTCAAAGAAAGTAAGAAGAAGAAAGAAAATCATTTATTTATAACAGCAATGATGTCAATGACACATTACATAGGTTAGGAAAAAAAAAATAAGAAGTGTTGCCGCTATAAAAAGGTCCCGGCTCAGCATATCGCTGGTTGAAAACCAGCACTGGTCTTCCGCCGGGCCACAGAAGAGTGAAATTACGGAAAGTCACACAAATAAAATAATACACAAAAATAGCTACGAGACTAAAATATTAGTTGGCTGTATAGCCCACATTATCCGTGTCAGTACTTAATCACGAAAAAACTTTATCACGAATAGACTTTATCACGAAAAGACCATATCACGAAAACTTTTTCACGAAAACTTTTTCACGAACGACTTTATCACGACACGAGAACTTAATCACGAATAGACTTTATCACGAAAAACTATATCACGAATAGACTTTATCACGAAAAATCTTAATAACGAAAACTTTATCACGAATATGTCATTACTTTTTGGATTCAAGATGGCGGATGACATTTCAAGGCCGGGAATCGACATGGATGTTGTTTTTAACCCCCGACGCAAAAAGAGGGGTTTTATAAGTTTGACCGCTATGTGTGTCTGTATGTCTGTCTGTGGCACCGTAGCTCTTAAACGAGTCTCTTCTGTCTTAAATTCTGTTATAGAATAATATTGACTCGGCAGGTGATAAATCAAGACGCAGCAGAATATTCTGTCCCCGTATAATTGTTTGGACAGGCAAGCGTGTTTGGTTGTTTAGGTATATATTAAGAGCCGACCCGACCTATCGCGGCGCCCTATGGAAACAGTAGCTAAGGGCTACTTAACTGTAACCGCACGGGGCACTTGTTACAGGAGATGGCGCCGCGAGATTACTCTCTGCTAAGAAAGTGCATGTTGGACTCGCGCGTTAAGAGTTCCTTACAGAAAGCAAGCAAAAAAACTCTCTAAAAATCTCTTACTATTTGACATGCCACACGGGATGCGTAATACTGCTTGGAACGTAACAAAAAAATATGGATTGAAGGCGTGGTATTGCGCCGTGCGAATTAAAACATGTAAAGAAGATAAGTATATGTATGTAGCTACTATTATCATGTGTGTTTTTGTGTATTTTTTTTTGGTTTATTTGTGTAAATTTGCTCTATATGTGTGTCTTCCGTGTTAGTGAATAAATGTCTTCTTTCTTTCTTTCTTTAAGTCTCAGGCAACTCCTGTAATATGTGGTCAGTGTTCCGTGCGATATCCATAACGTTCCGTAAACTGCACCCTTCCCCGCAGGCACCTGACCCCTCGAACCTGCAACGCCACGATATTGGCCGTGTATCATGCTGACAGGCTAACCCATACATTTACGAGTACTTTACTTATACCGGTACAGTCAGCGGCGTCTTTAGCCCATGTAGCGCCCGTGTGCAATTATTACTTTAGCGCCATCTAGGAAGCGCGCGGTCAAAATGGAATAGTACATGACGCGTAGACCACTGCGCCCGTGTGCAGCACACCCTGCACTATAGGTAAAGACGCCCCTGCCGGTACTGCGAGGGAGAAATAGATAGATTATGCGGATGCGGATGTTGGAAATAGATGAAATTAATCAGACAATTTGATCGGGCGAAACGTCGTCGTATCAGCTTGGGCAAAAATGCTTTCGTATCCCGCGTATTCCTGGCTGTTTTCCTCCACAGATCGTATTTCTTTAAAACACTTACCGTGTAATAACCTAACCAACAAAAAATTGGAAAACCCCGACTTTGTCACTTCAAAGTTCAATCTCAAAAACGGCTAAACCGATTTTGATGAAACATGTCTAAGAACCATCGCTAAAAACTTGATTTCAAATAAAAAACTGCATTCAAATCGATCCACCCGTTTAAGGCCGTTCCCTAAGCTACGGCGCCACACATAGCGGTCAATCTTATAACACCCCTCTTTTTCCTTGGGGGTCAAAAATGGGATAGATATTTCAGGCAAATGCTTTACCTATTCCACTGCTTAAAGCTACGCTTAAGAAAATAAAACGATTAAGTACAGTCAAGTGTAAAAATATGAACTTATTCAAAGTTTCAAAAATAAGTACCACAGGCTCTTTTTCCGACGCAATAAGGCCGTAGTAAGTAACATATTTTTGAGTGGTTCCAATAGATACTTATTTTTACACTTGACTGTACATACTTCGCATTCACCAGCTACTTGTGTCGATGTGAAAGAACAATAATTAGGTAATTTGAGCATGTTTGAAATTAAATAAGAGTAGGTACGGTTACGTATCAAAAGTTTGGCCCCATGATTAGTTATAATCAAAGGTTTGGCCTATAATTGCCAAAAACTGAGATAGCAAGCTGAAGTTTTGGCCCAAAAAAGTGTTTGGCAACCGGGCAACGTTACACTATCTCGTGTCTTTTTTAAAGGGGGCAGATTGCCAATGGAAATGGTTGTTTTATGAACGGAGTTTTGGAGCTTCGCCAAGCTTGCACCTTCTGACCAAAGTGCTATTAAACCTGCTGATGGCAAGTTTTGAAACGATAAACTGTCTGAAAAACTAAAGATCTACAAGCTTGTATTAAACTGAAAAAATACGAATGTTTGTTCTCGGGTCTTGGGTGTTTAATATGTATTTAAGTATGTATCTATCTATATAATTATATTTATCCGTTGCTTAGTACCCATAACACAAGCTTTGCTAAGCTTACTTTGGGACTAGGTCAATTGGTGTGAATTTTCTCGTGATATTTATTTAAGTATTTATTTAAACTAGGTTGCTAATTTTGAACATGAAACTACCGTGAGACTCATTCATATTAAATATATTGATCCGGATAACTCACGTCTTAAATCGAGTTTAGCTCGACATGTTGTAGTCGCGCGAGCAGAGCGGCGGCGCGCAGTGCGCGTGTTGCAGCAGCCGCTGAGTCGCGTTGCTCCGAAGACGAAGGGCTACGGATTAGCCCGAAACATGTCGAGCTAAACTCGATTTAAGACGTAGGTTATCCGGGTCAATATATTTAATATAGATTGCTAATGTTGTTCGGAAATCGAAACAAAAGTTCGGTTTTCTTTTTCTTTCTCATTTGAATCATCACGAAAGGAAGAAAACCGCAGTTCAGTTGCAAATTCTTATGAATTTTCAGCAAGTGTTGGAACTTGGAAAGTGTTGGTTTAAAATAAAATATGGGTGGATAAAAACCAGCCATGTGCGTGACGACTGTCGGGACATGCGCATGCGCAGTGTAGGATCCCGTACTAAAAGCGGCAAAGATTCAATATTAAGTTTTGATCGACATGTTACCTAACTTGTAAAGCCGAGTGTAGACTTGCGAGAATAATCATGCAAGTTGCATTACATTGCGAGGCCGTAAAGCCAACGAGTTCCTAGTGGTCAAGCGAGCGCCGCAATGTAATGCAACTTACACGATTTTTCTTGCAAGTCTAAACTCGGCTTTAAGCCTTATATACTTTGTTTTTTATTCGACTGGATGGCAAACGTGCAAGTGGGTCTCCTAATAGTAAGAGATCACCACCGCCCATAGACATCTGCAACACCAGGGGAATTGCAGATGCGTTGCCAACTTAGAGGCCTAAGATGGGATACCTCAAGTGCCAGTAATTTTACCGGCTGTCTAACTCTCCACACCGAAACACAACAGATACTACAATACAAGCAAGAAGGACCTTTGTTTATCACTTATAAGAAATCATTGACATCTATGTACTAGACGAATAGACTGCATGTTTCTTATTCTTACCATGTTCTTTCAAAACGGCGCACAAAACTTGTTCACAGCGCGGATTTGTGAACCTTTCACTAGTTTGTTGACGTCCGTGATAGGGGTTGATGATTGATGCGCCGTTTTGTTCTAAACAGCCAGTCTAGTGCCGTAAGGTACATAGATATCGATGTCAGAAATACTAAAGACTGTTTAGTATTTGCTAGACCCCGCCCACGACCCAAACCTTCAGGACTCACAGGAACAAGTACCTTAAACTTGTGTAATCCACCAACAATGGCACTGAAGTTTAAACAACTGCAGACAAGTTTAGGACTCCGATTGTGACACAGGCCCTTAGGGCTTGTCCCTTTTAATGCCCCTTTAAATTGTTTTAATTAATGTTACATTCGCACCTTCTCTAGTTGTGATAAAGTTTGTAGGTTTAGTTAAGTATGAGGTTGTTTGTGTGGCTATTTCGCTGCGGTGCTAGAAAATATATACCTAGTCAAAAGAAGTTTGAGATAAATTTACTAAATAGAACGAATGTACCTATCTGCTTCCTCCCTAAAACAGCAGTTTTAGGGGATGAGCAAATAAAAATAAAATACACAGGACAATTGACACCAATAGACAATAGTCCCCCCAAAGTAAGCAATACTTGTATTATGGGTAGATACTAGGCAAGACTTGAGAACAAACAATCGTGTTTAAAGCACAAACAAAAGCAAATTAATATAAGTCGATTTGATACGGACCCCCGCAAATTAACGTTCGAAGCAATCAATTACCGAATCCACTAATCACATTCGCGCTACATAAACCCGTTCAGCCACTCGTTTTCTTGGTTAAAGCAACATAATTATTGTGTACCCGTCTGTATTCAAGGCAGGGTCTAAACGAGGCATTACGGGCGGGGCGACCCGCGCGGGTCACGCTAATGGACCGGACGAAGCGAGGGTTGAACACGGATTGAACATAAGTTTATTGACTAAATTTGAAAAAAAAAAAATTCTTACAAAGAAACTGTGAAATTATAAAAAATCCGACTGCCTCAAAAAACAACTTAAAAGAAAAAAACAAGTAGAGGTCTAAACCTCTGTTTTTTAAGTAATAATTTTTGTGGAAGTTTGTTACTTAAGCTTAAGTTTTGTTACTTAAGATACTGGGAATTTTTGAGCTGGCCACGACTTTGAATGGGTTCCGACTATTAAACTGAATTAAAGTTACTTAAAAACAGAGGTTTAGACCTCTACTTGGTTTTTTTCTTTTTTTGTATGTTCAGTCGATTTTTTTGATTGTTTAAATTTACTTTTTATATTTTTTTATGCTCCTGTGAAAATAGTAGGTTGAAAGTATTGTATTGTAAATGTATATTTGAAATAAACCAATAATTTAAATTTTATGTATAATAAATAAATACTGTTAAAATGTGCTACTGCAAAACAAACAAACAAAAACAAAATACAATTATTTATGTAGTTCAGTGGGTAGTTTCGTTTAAAAAAAAAGTATTTAATCTGTCAGTTAGATGATCACAAAATAAATCCTCTGGTATAATTTGCTGCTGTCAGGTGTCATTGGCAGTAATGGTTGCTAACCTAAAGCGACCGGTTGCCATTAAGCAAAAAGTTGAAGTTGAAGTAAATCCTCTGAAAAGATCCGACGCTACGCGCCCTAAGCTAAGCGCTGCCCCTACTGGCGGATGACAAATCGCCCGCGAACGCCGTTTCCGCGATATTAAATACGGGGGCTTCGCTGGCTTTGGCCGAGCTTCGGCTCTCTGCCCCATTATCATATCCTCGGAGGAGTGATAGATTACGCAACCGCCAACCAGCTTTAAGATACTTCTATATAAAATTGCTGGGTGTCCTTCGCAAGGACAGGTTTTATTTATTTACTTGTAATTATATTTTTATGAAAAAATGACTTTCTGCCAATTTCTGCCAACTTCTTGGCAATGATGGTCTTTCCGAAAGCGCTGGTAGTTAAAAAAAATGCCGTGTAAAAGTGCCCATTGCGACCTATTTACTGAATAAATCATTTGAATTTTGAATTTGAATTTGAAGGTCTAACATTTTTTTTCCTAAAATTTTCTGGCCGAAATTGTTTGGTGTAATATTGTATGGCATACTTTTTTTTTGCATGCATATTTTTTTTTCCTAAAGCACTTTTGGTCTATAATTGTTTAGTATAACATTTCCGTTACTAAAATGGGATCAGCCTTTTAATCGTGCTCTTACGCTTACGAGTACGCTACCAGAACTTGCTTTCTGCTCTAGTGGCAAAAAGCAAAAAAAAAAATGGTTCATTGATATTCTTCCTCAAAGTAACCGTCGAGTGTTTCTCTAACATTTCTGTCTTTGTTCTAGATTGTTAAGTCTGGACGTTTCGTCCCTGGAAGATGTGTACTGGTTGGAGGATACCACGGCGCGCCATGTGCTGGACCCGAAGGACTTCGGCGCGTGGTCGGCCGCGCGACAGAGCCTGCCCACCGGCAAGGACGCGCTACAGACCCTCAAGTCGGACCTGTGGAGCGCCGTCGTCAAGAACAGCAAGCACCAGGACGCTTGGACGTGGGGTGAGTGGTGTAGAGGTGATGATTGGAAAGAACGAAAGAAAACGTTTATTTTATTCGTGAAAATATGGTGACAGTAAGAATTAATTTGTCCCGCTAGTGATAGAAAATGGTTTCTAGGTTGCAGTTGCGTGAAGATCCCGTTTCCCGATTAACATGTGAAAGCAGGAATCCGATGAATAAGGTTGAGTTTTGTTGCACACTCACTGAAATGTTACCTCATCTAACTGAAAGACGCCCACTGCAGAGGAAATTAAGGCATCGGCACTGCGCTGCCTGTATCCAACTGGTTTCTGCTAATTTTGTCAGATCGTCAATCCATCTGGTTAGAGGTCCCTCGCAACATCTTCCGGTTCGCGGTCCCCACTCTTAAGCCTTACTGCCTCATCGGCGGGCGGTTATACACGTAATGTGCCCTGCGTACTGCCACTCTGTATGGGTGTGAAGCGTGGACCATAAAAGCAGAGCTCCGTAAAAAGGTAGAAGCTTTTGAAATGGGGTGTTACCGTCGCGTGCTTCGCATCAGCTGGACGGATAAAGTTACAAACGTACAGATTGGCGCTTGACAAGTAAAGATACAAGGAGTTGACTGCCAACCTTCAGTAATGGAGTGGCACTTGAAGAAGATGAAGAAGTACTGCCACTAAAGTTGGCTACACTCCGAGCTATGTCAGTAGTTGGCTCTCCTACGGATCTCCTCATATCTGATTTGATTACGTAGGGAAACTCCGAGCCTGGCTCGCTCCATCGCCCTTTGACTGACTGAGTTTTCTTATCAGGTCCATTGTAAGCGACCAGAGGTCATATTGTCTAACGCGCTGACGTTGGCGATCGCAATCATTGTCTCTTTCTACCCTCATCCGGAATACTGAAAGAAGTGGTGAAAACGATTGCGATTTGTTTTGTTAGACAATACTTAATGCTTTAAAAAGCTTTAGCAATTCCGTATGTATTGGCAACACACATTGGACAAAAATGTCGTCTTAGGACTTAAGTAACCTGTAAGATATGATTTTATGTGACCATATCACGTTGCAGGGGGCATGCTGATAGTGTCAGTGTCAGTATGTGGGCTGGTGACTCTGGCGGCCATGACGCAGCCCTCGCTGGCGCCGGAAGCCAAGCACAGTCTGCTGCAGTACGTCACCGGGAAGTACCTGCACCCGCCCAGCTGCAAGGTGAGCCCGCTGTACACTCACCCACACTAATAAATATCTGACACAACAAAGAAAGGAAGAAAAAAGAATGAAAGGGAGATTTATTTTGGTTCCATTTGTACAGTCAAGTGGAAAGATATCGACACGTCCAAAGTTACAAAAATAGGTATGTATACATGACCTTAATGCTAAGTGAATCGACGATATCTTTGCACATGACTGTACCTTACAGTAATAAATGAGACCAATGTAATTTTTGTTTTGAAAATGTGACTTTCTGCCAAGTTTCTTGAAGTGCATTTTTGCCAATGAGGGTCTTCCTGAAAGCATTGTAAAGATTACTTCTGTTTTGTTTAATATTAGGTAACTGCAAATTCTGAAAATCAAGAATCTGACGAATAAACTCAAAAAGGCACGTCAAGAAGTCTTTCGTTTTTATTTTAAACTAGCTGTTGCCCGTGACTCTGTCCGCGTAGAATTCGCTTATCGTCATCCCGTGGGAACTATGCAAATGTTCGGGATAAAAACTATTCTATGTCCTTCCCCGTCCTTCGATCTATGAATACCGAATTTCGTCTAAATCGGTTCAGCGGTTCAGACGTGATATGGTAACAAACAAACAGACTTACAAACTTCCGCATTTAAAAAATTAGTGGGATAGGAGGATACAGTGTCCGTGTCTTGCAGGTGGAGTGGGGCTGGGAGGAACCCCACCCGGTGGGCGACACGATGTGTTTCACTGTGACCTGCTACCAGCGCAACGGGCAGCCCTACCCCGTGTGTGACACCGACGAGCTCGCTGTCAACATCTCGCTGGGTACCAGGAAGGTAATGTATAGACTATGTTCTTCTTCTCAGTCGCTTACTCTTGGCAGAGCAGTCGTGGTCACGCGAGACGCTCGGTAGCGCTTCACTGCCGTGCGCCATTTATCCCTTGCTGAGGCCTGTCTTGCGCATTCGTTGAGGGATTTGTCAGTCAACGACTTGATTTGGTCCGTCCATCGCAATGGTGAACGTCCACGTGATCTGCTGCCATTCACCCGGCCCTGCACAACCAGTCGCTTCACGAAGTCCCCCCCACACCCCACGTCGCGTCTCATGTTGAAAAAACTGGAGTATTCTGGAGTGCACCGCCGTTGATAACCTCTCGCCGATGCCAATGATGTATAGACTATGTCTGGGGTGAAATTAGGTTATTTAGGTGACGACCCTTTTTTGGTACTAGACCAAAATAAAGATCAACATCACAAAAAAAATGAGGACAAATGTAGTAAGTGATCAGTTTTAAACTATTCTTAATGAATTTAAAGAAATCGATGCGCTGTTGCGGTGCTTTGGGATATTTTAGTGGGTTGAAACCTTATCCATATTTAATCGTAAGTTAACCTAACCAGATTACGTTTGAAGGTATGAAATACCGAAGGTTCGTATAATAGGATCTCCGCGAAGCGGATCTCAGTCATTTTCAGTACAATTTGGTGATCATTTACTATTTTTGTTAATATTGAAGTGTTTTATAGTTGTACAAGGTATAAATTAACCGAAAATAGGACTCTTTCCTCGCCGTCACACTCGTGGCGTGGTGGTGGCAAGCTTCACAATCCATTGCCATATCTTCCGTACTGCATCCCTTCTCGAACCTTTGTGGAGTGGACTGTCGTCGAGTGCAGTTTTAACGAGTTTTTATGCCGAAATATGCATAAGTATTAAGCAAAATTCGATGAGATATAAGTTAAAATAGCATGTTTTCCTTGCATGTTCCGCAGATGACGGCAGTGATCGAGTTGGGGTCCGGCGACCCTGCGCAGGCGCACACGGCGCGCGTCAAGTTCACCGTGCGCACCGCCGGCGTCTATATCATCGCCGTTACCATCGGTAAGTCTATGAGGAGCGATATGGTACCTATCACAATCATAATAGTATTTTAGGTTTGTCTACTTTCGATGTCGCCTATTTTGCGAAACAATGTCGCTATTGGTCTATTTCTGACATTCTTGTATACCTTTTTATCATATACCTAGGTATAAAAAAGAACATAAATTCAGTCAAGTAAGTTTGTCGGCACAGGCGGCGTGAACATCAGCGGCAGCCCGTACCGGCGCTGGTTCACGGCGGGGCGCGTGGAGGCGCGCCGCTCGCGTGTGGCGCGCGCCGGCGCCGGCGCCGCGCTCGTGTGGTGCGCCGGACACGCGCGCGCGCTGCATCTGCACCCGCGGGACCAGTACGACAACCCCACGGCCGCGCCGCAGCCCGAGGTACGCACCCACCACTATATGGTACAAACAAACTTGGCCCTAGGACACCTCCCTGCGGGACACCATATCGTTCTTTGAATACATTGAATGTCTCCGTACTTTAAACGCGTCTGAAATTATTGTTTACGTATTTTATCTTTGTATGTATGCTAACTATTATGTTTTAAAATGAAATATTTAAAATTTGACAGGTTTTGTACTACTAACTACATTGCCATCAACCTCAAAGGCCTTTGTCATATTCATTTACGGATCAGTTAGTAAACGTATGCATGCGGTTAAATGACAATGCACGTACAGTAAACAAAAAGTACAGACAGAAAAATATGTTTTTTAATGAAAACTTGTTTCAGTTTCGTTTTATTACGTAAT
This sequence comes from Choristoneura fumiferana, assembly GCF_025370935.1. Taxonomy (NCBI): domain Eukaryota; kingdom Metazoa; phylum Arthropoda; class Insecta; order Lepidoptera; family Tortricidae; genus Choristoneura; species Choristoneura fumiferana. The sequence continues at coordinate 19,671,851 of NC_133481.1, read as the reverse complement.
ATTTAAAATAAAGAGACATTGTATTGTAGTTATATTTTACAGGAGGGCTTTACGATCCGCATAAGTCCTCTAGGAGGCGAGGTGGATGAACAGCTTTCAAATTCTGCCACGTTCCAGTACGATGCTGTCAATGAGCGAGTCTCGATGTCGTTATGTTTCCCACAGGTAAACACTTTAATAGCAACAATTAGAATCGTTGTTAACTTTAATGGACCCTTAACTCGTTCTATTCAAAAACTATGTGAACATTCGTACCTATTCATTAAAATTTTGGCTACTGTCTGAGTCAATGAAGTTTAAATTTTACCAATGACTTTATTTTCTGCCATGCATGTTTATGTTGTATTTGCTCCTTTTCCAGGCGGGATTGTATCGCGCTGGCATTTATTATGAATCAGTGCTGTTGCACAATGGAGAATTTGATTGCATCGTGCTTACCGGTAAGTTTTTGTATGCTACGTTTTTATCCAAGATGTTTATATTTTTAACATTTTTAATGACAATCACCAGATGTGTAATGTTTTCCATTCCATTTTTCATCAGCGTCGGACACAGCGACACTGCAACGCAACATGTCGTCGAAGCGGCACATGTGGTGCTACGCGTGCCGCACGCCGCCGCCCGGCAAGCCGCGCCGCGTGCTCTGCTGCCTCAGCCGCAAGCAGCTCGTGCTCAAAGACTACTTCCTGGGGTTCATCCCGCGCCGCGCCACCGCTTACCGGCTGTGCCCCTCCACCAAGGTGCCCCCCCCCCCCAGCCTGCCGCGCCGCGTGCTCTGCTGCCTCAGCCGCAAGCAGCTCGTGCTCAAAGACTACTTCCTGGGGTTCATCCCGCGCCGCGCCACCGCTTTACCGGCTGTGCCCCTCCACCAAGGTGCCCCCCCCCCCAGCCTGCCGCGCCGCGTGCTCTGCTGCCTCAGCCGCAAGCAGCTCGTGCTCAAAGACTACTTCCTGGGGTTCATCCCGCGCCGCGCCACCGCTTACCGGCTGTGCCCCTCCACCAAGGTGCCCCCCCCCCCCCAGCCTGCCGCGCCGCGTGCTCTGCTGCCTCAGCCGCAAGCAGCTCGTGCTCAAGGACTACTTCCTGGGGTTCATCCCGCGCCGCGCCACCGCTTACCGGCTGTGCCCCTCCACCAAGGTGCCCCCCCCCCCCAGCCTGCCGCGCCGCGTGCTCTGCTGCCTCAGCCGCAAGCAGCTCGTGCTCAAGGACTACTTCCTGGGGTTCATCCCGCGCCGCGCCACCGCTTACCGGCTGTGCCCCTCCACCAAGGTGCCCCCCCCCCCTGCCGCGCCGCGTGCTCTGCTGCCTCAGCCGCAAGCAGCTCGTGCTCAAAGACTCCTTCCTGGGGTTCATCCCGCGCCGCGCCACCGCTTACCGGCTGTGCCCCTCCACCAAGGTGCCCCCCCCCCAGCCTGCCGCGCCGCGTGCTCTGCTGCCTCAGCCGCAAGCAGCTCGTGCTCAAGGACTACTTCCTGGGGTTCATCCCGCGCCGCGCCACCGCTTACCGGCTGTGCCCCTCCACCAAGGTGCCCCCCCCCCAGCCTGCCGCGCCGCGTGCTCTGCTGCCTCAGCCGCAAGCAGCTCGTGCTCAAGGACTACTTCCTGGGGTTCATCCCGCGCCGCGCCACCGCTTACCGGCTGTGCCCCTCCACCAAGGTGCCCCCCCCCCCAGCCTGCCGCGCCGCGTGCTCTGCTGCCTCAGCCGCAAGCAGCTCGTGCTCAAGGACTACTTCCTGGGGTTCATCCGCGCCGCGCCACCGCTTACCGGCTGTGCCCCTCCACCAGGTGCCCCCCCCCCAGCCTGCCGCGCCGCGTGCTCTGCTGCCTCAGCCGCAAGCAGCTCGTGCTCAAGGACTACTTCCTGGGGTTCATCCCGCGCCGCGCCACCGCTTACCGGCTGTGCCCCTCCACCAAGGTGCCCCCCCCCCCAGCCTGCCGCGCCGCGTGCTCTGCTGCCTCAGCCGCAAGCAGCTCGTGCTCAAGGACTACTTCCTGGGGTTCATCCCGCGCCGCGCCACCGCTTACCGGCTGTGCCCCTCCACCAAGGTGCCCCCCCCCCCCAGCCTGCCGCGCCGCGTGCTCTGCTGCCTCAGCCGCAAGCAGCTCGTGCTCAAAGACTACTTCCTGGGGTTCATCCCGCGCCGCGCCACCGCTTACCGGCTGTGCCCCTCCACCAAGGTGCCCCCCCCCAGCCTGCCGCGCCGCGTGCTCTGCTGCCTCAGCCGCAAGCAGCTCGTGCTCAAGGACTACTTCCTGGGGTTTCATCCCGCGCCGCGCCACCGCTTACCGGCTGGTGCCCCTCCACCAAGGTGCCCCCCCCCCAGCCTGCCGCGCCGCGTGCTCTGCTGCCTCAGCCGCAAGCAGCTCGTGCTCAAAGACTACTTCCTGGGGTTCATCCCGCGCCGCGCCACCGCTTACCGGCTGTGCCCCTCCACCAAGGTACCCCCCCCCCCAGCCTGCCGCGCCGCGTGCTCTGCTGCCTCAGCCGCAAGCAGCTCGTGCTCAAAGACTACTTCCTGGGGTTCATCCCGCGCCGCGCCACCGCTTACCGGCTGTGCCCCTCCACCAAGGTGCCCCCCCCCCCCCCAGCCTGCCAGGCCGACTGTTTCAGCCGCAAGCAACAGATAGATCACTCAAACTTCAGAAATTTGACTTCCCGATTTAGACAAATAACACGACTCTAAAGCCTTTTATCACACTGACGATTTGCGGACGTGTTGAAAGCGAAGCAAAATAAGTGTACATGACATCGTTGCGCGCTCGCAACGAAATCGCCTCGCTTTGAACTCGTCCGTAAATCGCAAGTGTGTGACTCCTAACAGTTTATTGCACGTTTCCAGCTGATCCTGCAGCCGGGCGGGGAGGCGGGCGCGGGCGAGTTCGCGATCGAGGACGGAGTGCAGCCGCGCGTGCAGCTGGCCTCGGCGCAGCGGGACCTGCTGGCCGCCACCTTCGCGCAGCTGCTGCTGGCCAACTGCGGCGGGGAGGACACCTTCAAGGTCAGCTCTGGGGGACACGGTCAAGGTCAGCTCTGGTCGAGGACGCGTGCAGCCGCGCGTGCAGCTGGCCTCGGCGCAGCGGGACCTGCTGGCCGCCACCTTCGCGCAGCTGCTGCTGGCCAACTGCGGCGGGGAGGACACCTTCAAGGTCAGCTCTGGGGGACACGGTCAAGGTCAGCTCTGGTCGAGGACGCGTGCAGCCGCGCGTGCAGCTGGCCTCGGCGCAGCGGGACCTGCTGGCCGCCACCTTTCGCGCAGCTGCTGCTGGCCAACTGCGGCGGGGAGGACACCTTCAAGGTCAGCTCTGGGGGACACGGTCAAGGTCAGCTCTGGTCGAGGACGCGTGCAGCCGCGCGTGCAGCTGGCCTCGGCGCAGCGGGACCTGCTGGCCGCCACCTTCGCGCAGCTGCTGCTGGCCAACTGCGGCGGGGAGGACACCTTCAAGGTCAGCTCTGGGGGACACGGTCAAGGTCAGCTCTGGTCGAGGACGCGTGCAGCCGCGCGGTGCAGCTGGCCTCGGCGCAGCGGGACCTGCTGGCCGCCACCTTCGCGCAGCTGCTGCTGGCCAACTGCGGCGGGGAGGACACCTTCAAGGTCAGCTCTGGGGGACACGGTCAAGGTCAGCTCTGGTCGAGGACGCGTGCAGCCGCGGTGCAGCTGGCCTCGGCGCAGCGGGACCTGCTGGCCGCCACCTTCGCGCAGCTGCTGCTGGCCAACTGCGGCGGGGAGGACACCTTCAAGGTCAGCTCTGGGGGACACGGTCAAGGTCAGCTCTGGTCGAGGACAATAACAATAGATATGGTATGAAAAGGGGGGGGGAATTGGTGTGACATAATTTATAGAGTGCATATATTATATACATCTCACTGCTGGGCACAGTCTTCACAGTATGAGAGGGCTCCGACAGTAGCTCCCATGCGGTCCCAGTGTGGATTGGGAACTTCAATCAAACCATTGAATTGCTTCTCAGATTTGTGGGGGTTAAACTCGAGCCCGGGTTTGAACCCACGATCCTCTGCTTGAGAATATATTTGTATCAAATAAATTGTTTTTTTTTTTTGGTTTTCTTTTGTTTTTGTTGTTTATTCTTATTTTTAGATTTTATTGAATTTGTGTGTCTTTGTGAATGTGAATAAATATCTTCTTTCTTTCTTTCTTTAAATTGTATTTGAAAACAAAAAGAAAAACGTGTTTAACTTACGGCTTACCTTGGAAAATCTCTATTTATTTGTGCTTTCTGTTCTACTCACTGCATGTTGGTGTTCAATAAAGAGTCATCGGTATTGTATTGTAGTTTGTCTTGTTGTCTTGTTGTCCTCAGAACAAGCAAGACTTCTTCTACTCTGAAGTCCGCAAGGCGCACGCGCGGCACGCGCACGACAAGCTAGCCATCCGCGTGTTGCGGTCTGACCTCATCAACACCAGTCTCAAGGCTACAAGACACTTCACCGTCGCCGACTGGTGCAGGAACTTCGACGTCACCTTCCAGGGCGAGCAGGGTCAGTACAATTACCAAGACGTATATTTGTCTCATTTATTATGTTAGAGGGATTTTTAACACCAGTTTCAAGGTTACAAGGTACTTCATTGTCGCCGACTGGTGCCAGAACTTTGATGTGAGCATCCAGGACTTTCTTTTAAGCCACTGGGAATTGTTGTGATAACGGCAATACTAAGATTTCAATGAATTTTGGTTTTATGTTAGCTACAAGGCTACAACCGTATAGGCGTGTACATCTTGGGCAGTTCGAGTCATTGGAGTAACCATAGCGTTACAGTAGGGTGGTGCATAGGCGTGCAATGGGTCAATGCCATGGTAGGCAGCGCCTTGAGCTGTCTACCGTGTTGGGGGGAGGGGGGGGCTGCCTACCCTGGGATAAAACCAATGCACGCCATAGGTGGCTTCGGTTTAGTTGACGCCTGTTTTAACAAATGATTGCACCCCAGGCGTGGACTGGGGCGGCGTGCGTCGCGAGTGGTTCTCGCTGCTGTGCGGGCGGCTGTTCGAGGCGCGCACGGGGCTGTTCGCGCCGTTCCACGACGAGCCCACCGGCCTCGTGCATCCCAACCCCGACCGCCCCAAGCACCTCAAGGTATCCAGGAACACACAAACACAAACACAAACACTCTGCGACCCTGACCCCACAACAACAAATACTGAACAATCATGCTTTACAAGTTGTTTTGTTGTTGTTCCAGCTGAAACACTTCGAGCTGGCAGGCAAGCTGGTGGGCAAGTGTCTGTACGAGAGCGCGCTGGGGGGCAGCTACCGGCAGCTGGTGCGCGCGCGGCTGTCGCGGTCCTTCCTGGCGCAGCTGATAGGGCTGCGCGTGCACTATAAGGTGACTCCTGGCTGAAGCTGTCTGCGTATACGGAAGGTGGAAACTTTCCAGGGGTGGAAGAGGCGGCCCGCCCCGGGATTCCAGGCCAGAGAGGCTCCTAAATAGCCACAAGTTCTCTGATAAAATTAAGTTCCAAGAGGCCAGCTGTGCCGCCCCGGGCCCCGAACGGGCACGGGCTTCGGGGTTCTCCACTGAAATTTTTTAACGCCATGTAGAGAACTTTAGTAATCTTTTGAAAAGAAAGGTTTCATTATTTTTATAAAAAATTACTGACTAAAGGTTCGCTACTGATTTTCAACCGACGACCACGATATAGAAGTAAAGCTGCTGGGCACAGTGGACACAGGTGGGACACATTTAGGCCGGGATGATGAGTTTATGGATTGGCCCTTAACTGTTAATTTTTTTCTGGAATCACTTGTCTTGTAGTTTTCAAACTTAGCAAACTTTATCACAAGCGCCACCTACGTGCAAAACGATATACCTATATATATTTTTGCTCCCATTTTTATGGTTCCGTAGTCAACTAGGAGCCCTTATAGTTTTGCCATGTCTGTCCGTCTGTCTGTCTGTCTCTCCGCGGCTAAGCTCAGAGACCGTTAGTACTAGAAAACTGTAATTTGGCATGATTATACATTTAGTCACGCCGACAAAGTGGTAAAATAAAAAAAAACCTTAGAAAAGGGTTTTTAAGGTACCTCCCATATACGTAAAGTGGAGGTGATTTTTTTTCTCGACTGACCCTATAGTGTGGGGTATCGTTGGATAGGTATTATAAAACTATTTGAGGGGTTACCAAGACGATTTTGATTCAGTGATCTGTTAGCGAAATATTCAACTTCAAAGTGTAAATTTTCATTAAATTCGAGCGTCCCCCTCTCCTCTGAATCTAAACTGTTGGGTGGAAAATTAAAAAAAAAAACAAGAATGGGAGTAGGTACCTATATAAAATTTACTAGAAAATATATAACGGTTACGATTGCTTGAGAATTATTAGTAGTTCAAGAGTGAATAGCAGCCTAAGGGTACCTATAAAATATACCTAAACTTGGATGATACACAATACGAAATCCTTAGAAAAACATTACTTGATTTTTTCGTAATGGCTACGGAACTATCATGGGCATGTCCGACACGCTCTTGGCCGGTTTTTGGATAAACGTTTACGCATGCCAGCCGGGCCTTAATAAATGCTCATTCGCCCTAGATTTGTACTTATTATAAATGTATTTTTTCCAGTATTTCGAACAAGACGATCCGGAGCTGTACCTGTCCAAGATAAAGTACCTTCTGGAGACGGACCTGGACTCTGCGGAGTCGGTGCCCGAGATCTACTTCGCGGAGGACGTGTACGACGCCTCCGGACACCTCGTGGAGACCCACGACCTGCTGCCCGGCGGCTCCTCCATACGGGTGACCAAATTCAAATTCAAATCATTTATTCAGTAAATAGGCCGCAATGGGCACTTTTACACGTCATTTTTTAAACAACCAGCGCTTACGGAAAGACCATCATTGTCAAGAAGAATGCGCCGCAAGAAACTTGGCAAAGTACTTTTTCAACATAAAATAATTACAAATATAATACTTTAAAACTACAGTATACAATTAAATAATAAAAAAAAACACACTATCCATCCCACTGCTGGACACAGATCTCCTCTTGCCAATCTCTCCCTATTATATGATGACAGATTTAGATTTTAGAGGGGGGGGGACGCTCGATTTTAATGAAAATTTGCACTTTAAAGTTGAATATTTCGCAAACACCTAATGGTTTTAAAATACCTATCCAACGATACCCCACACTATAGGATTGGATGAGAAAAAAAAAATCACCCCTACTTTACGTCTATGGGATATACCCTAAAAAAAATGTTTTTTTTTTAACTTTTAATTACACCATTTTGTCGGCATAGTTTACCTATATATCCGTGCAAAATTACAGCTTTCTAGCATTGATAGTCCCTGAGCAAAGCCGCGGACGGACAGACAGACAGACATGGCGAAACTATAAGGGTTCCGTTTTGGCCATTTTGGCTTCGGAACCCTAAAAATGGAGTGATTTTTTTGCAGGTGACGAACAGTACCAAGATCAAGTACTTGGACGCGCTGGCGCAGTGGCGGCTGGCGGCGCGCTGCCGCGCAGAGACCGACGCCTTCCTGCGCGGACTGACGCTGCTCGTGCCCGGACACCTGCTCGCCATCTTCGATGAGAACGAGCTCGAGGTCGGTCCGCAACCAACTAGTAATCCTTCGGTCAACACAAGGTGTTCATTAAATAACTGAAAACCTGAAAGAACGGTCGACCAATGTATTATAATTGGGGTTGTAACGGAACTTCGCCTCCGCCTCCGTTACTGCGGAAGTTTCGCAAGAAATCGTATCTTCGCCTCCGCCTCCGCCTCCGCAATTTTTATTGCGAAATTATAACGGAGGTTTATTTCTTATTTCATTATCTCGGCGCGCAGCGGGAACGCGGTCGGGGTGGGGGCGGGTGTATTACAAATAACATACGACAGGAATCAACCTGTCTCGTTGCTTGGACGTACGATGTACATATAATGTAATATATGTTTGATTGAACCGCGATTTTTTTAAGTGATTTTGTACAAAGTATATGTTTATTTAAGTCACATGCACAATGACGCCGAAAACAAGTGAGATATGGTAGTTTTTTGAAATTTCAGATATTTTTGAGTTGAATAAATCATAAACTACTATTTTTTCCACATCCACTTTCACCTCCGCATCCGTCTCCGTTAACCTCCGCGTCCGCGGAGGCGAAACTCATCGCCTTCGCATCCGCCTCCGCCTCCGCTAAAAAGGCCTCCCTTACAACCCTAATTATACTTAATATGTCCCTGAAACTGTATTTAAGGATGTGTTGCGAAGACTTGTGTTTTTCATAAACATGAATTTTGGACTGTTATAGTGCTTGTTCCTAAATTGAATAAAGATATTTTGACTTTGAACCAATAGAAACGCTTCATTTATCTAGCCACGCTCCGCTCAGCTGTTTCCAATAGAGATGTGCTGTGCCGGGATAGGTACCAAAATGAAGCGTTTCTATTGGTGTTTCTTTCTATTATTATGTATGCAATAATTTGTTTCGGAATTGTGACTTTTTTCCGGTTTGATCGTGTTCCATTCCAAGTGGTACAAATATGATGTGAATGAATCAGCTGCTGGTGTGCGGCACGGGCGAGGTGTCTGTGGCGGACTGGCGGGCGCACGCGCTGGTGGCGGGGGGCGGGCGGGGCGCGGCGGGAGCGCCTGCTGGGATGGCTGGGCCGCCGTCGCCAACTTGAGCGCAGAGGAGCGCGCGCGCCTGCTGCAGTTCACCACCGTGCCCTCGCAGCTGCCGCCGCCGGCTTCCAGGTGTGTGACCCACGGCTGCCAGGGTGTGTGGCCCACTGGCGGGCGCACGCGCTGGTGGCGGCGGGGGCGGGGCGCGGCTGGGAGCGCCTGCTGGGATGGTTCTGGGCCGCCGTCGCCAACTTGAGCGCAGAGGAGCGCGCGCGCCTGCTGCAGTTCACCACCGGCTGCTCGCAGCTGCCGCCCGCCGGCTTCCAGGTGGTTGACCACGGCTTGCCAGGTGTGTGGCCCACTGGCGGGGCGCACGCGCTGGTGGCGGGGGCGGGGGCGGGGCGCGCTGGGAGCGCCTGCTGGGATGGTTCTGGGCCGCCGTCGCCAACTTGAGCGCAGAGGAGCGCGCGCGCCTGCTGCAGTTCACCACCGGCTGCTCGCAGCTGCCGCCCGCCGGCTTCCAGGTGTGTGACCCACGGCTGCCAGGTGTGTGGCCCACTGGCGGGCCACGCGCTGGTGGCGGGGGCGGGGGCGGGGCGCGGCTGGGAGCGCCTGCTGGGGTGGTTCTGGGCCGCCGTCGCCAACTTGAGCGCAGAGGAGCGCGCGCGCCTGCTGCAGTTCACCACCGGCTGCTCGCAGCTGCCGCCCGCCGGCTTCCAGGTGTGTGACCCACGGCTGCCAGGTGTGTGGCCCACTGGCGGGCCACGCGCTGGTGGCGGGGGCGGGGCGCGGGCGCGGCTGGGAGCGCCTGCTGGGATGGTTCTGGGCCGCCGTCGCCAACTTGAGCGCAGAGGAGCGCGCGCGCCTGCTGCAGTTCACCACCGGCTGCTCGCAGCTGCCGCCCGCCGGCTTCCAGGTGTGTGACCCACGGCTGCCAGGTGTGTGGCCCACTGGCGGGCGCACGCGCTGGTGGCGGGGGCGGGGCGGGGCGCGGCTGGGAGCGCCTGCTGGGATGGTTCTGGGCCGCCGTCGCCAACTTGAGCGCAGAGGAGCGCGCGCGCCTGCTGCAGTTCACCACCGGCTGCTCGCAGCTGCCGCCCGCCGGCTTCCAGGTGTGTGACCCACGGCTGCCAGGTGTGTGGCCCACTGGCGGGCGCACGCGCTGGTGGCGGGGCGGGGGCGGGGCGCGGCTGGGAGCGCCTGCTGGGATGGTTCTGGGCCGCCGTCGCCAACTTGAGCGCAGAGGAGCGCGCGCGCCTGCTGCAGTTCACCACCGGCTGCTCGCAGCTGCCGCCCGCCGGCTTCCAGGTGTGTGACCCACGGCTGCCAGGTGTGTGGCCCACTGGCGGGCCACGCGCTGGTGGCGGGGGCGGGGGCGGGGCGCGCTGGGAGCGCCTGCTGGGATGGTTCTGGGCCGCCGTCGCCAACTTGAGCGCAGAGGAGCGCGCGCGCCTGCTGCAGTTCACCACCGGCTGCTCGCAGCTGCCGCCCGCCGGCTTCCAGGTGTGTGACCCACGGCTGCCAGGTGTGTGGCCCACTGGCGGGCGCACGCGCTGGTGGCGGGGGCGGGGCGGGGCGCGGCTGGGAGCGCCTGCTGGGATGGTTCTGGGCCGCCGTCGCCAACTTGAGCGCAGAGGAGCGCGCGCGCCTGCTGCAGTTCACCACCGGCTGCTCGCAGCTGCCGCCCGCCGGCTTCCAGGTGTGTGACCCACGGCTGCCAGGTGTGTGGCCCACTGGCGGGCGCACGCGCTGGTGGCGGGGGCGGGGGCGGGGCGCGGCTGGGAGCGCCTGCTGGGATGGTTCTGGGCCGCCGTCGCCAACTTGAGCGCAGAGGAGCGCGCGCGCCTGCTGCAGTTCACCACCGGCTGCTCGCAGCTGCCGCCCGCCGGCTTCCAGGTGTGTGACCCACGGCTGCCAGGTGTGTGACCCACGGCTGCCAGGTGCGTGACCCACGGCTGCCAGGTGCGTGACCCACGGCTGCCAGGTGTGTGACCCACGGCTGCCAGGTGCGTGACCCACGGCTGCCAGGTGCGTGACCCACGGCTGCCAGGTGCGTGACCCACGGCTGCCAGGTGTGTGACCCACGGCTGCCAGGTGTGTGTCTCACGGTTTCCAGGTCTGTCCCCCACGGCTACCAGGTGTCACAGCTTCCAGGTGTGTCCTTACTGCTACCAGATGTCACAGTTTCCATGTTTGTCCCCATAGCTTCCAGGTGCGTGACCCACGGCTGCCAGGTGCGTGACCCACGGCTGCCAGGTGCGTGACCCACGGCTGCCAGGTGCGTTTCCCACGGCTGCCAGGTGCGTGACCCACGGCTGTCAGGTGCGTTTCCCACGGCTGCCAGGTGCGTGACCCACGGCTGCCAGGTGCTTGACCCACGGCTGCCAGGTGTGTGTCTCACGGCTGCCAGGTGTGTGTCTCACGGCTTCCAGGTCTGTCCCCACTGCTACCAGATGTCACAGTTTCCATGTTTGTCCCCACAGCTTCCAGGTGTGTCCCACAGCTTCCAAGTGCGCCCACACAGCTGCTCCCGCCAGCTTCCCGGGTGCAGTTCACCACTCACGGTCCTACTCGTTTACGATCCAAACTATCAAACAAAAAGGCCCCCCTCGCCTCGCGCCCCTTTAGCTCGTACTTCTCTCTGTGTATTTATATTTTATTTTTATAACAATAAAGAGTTTAGAGAGTCTTTCCTAATACCGTTATTGTTCCCCAGGAGCTGAACCCGCGGTTCCAGATCACGGCGGCGCCGACGTTCGGGGCGCTGCCCACCGCCCACACCTGCTTCAACCAGCTGTGTCTGCCGGACTACGACGGGTACGAGCAGCTGGTGCACGCGCTGCTCTGGGCCATCAACGAGGGCGGCGAGGGCTTCGGCATGATCTGAGGTAGCCCACTGCCCACTGCCCACTGCCCACACCTGCTTCAACCAGCTGTGTCTGCCGGACTACGACGGGTACGAGCAGCTGGTGCACGCGCTGCTCTGGGCCATCAACGAGGGCGGCGAGGGCTTCGGCATGATCTGAGGTAGCCCACTGCCCACTGCCCACTGCCCACACCTGCTTCAACCAGCTGTGTCTGCCGGACTACGACGGGTACGAGCAGCTGGTGCACGCGCTGCTCTGGGCCATCAACGAGGGCGGCGAGGGCTTCGGCATGATCTGAGGTAGCCCACTGCCCACTGCCCACTGCCCACACCTGCTTCAACCAGCTGTGTCTGCCGGACTACGACGGGTACGAGCAGCTGGTGCACGCGCTGCTCTGGGCCATCAACGAGGGCGGCGAGGGCTTCGGCATGATCTGAGGTAGCCCACGCCCACTGCCCACTGCCCACACCTGCTTCAACCAGCTGTGTCTGCCGACTACGACGGGTACGAGCAGCTGGTGCACGCGCTGCTCTGGGCCATCAACGAGGGCGGCGAGGGCTTCGGCATGATCTGAGTAGCCCACTGCCCACTGCCCACTGCCCACACCTGCTTCAACCAGCTGTGTCTGCCGGACTACGACGGGTACGAGCAGCTGGTGCACGCGCTGCTCTGGGCCATCAACGAGGGCGGCGAGGGCTTCGGCATGATCTGAGGTAGCCCACTGCCCACTGCCCACTGCCCACACCTGCTTCAACCAGCTGTGTCTGCCGGACTACGACGGGTACGAGCAGCTGGTGCACGCGCTGCTCTGGGCCATCAACGAGGGCGGCGAGGGCTTCGGCATGATCTGAGGTAGCCCACTGCCCACTGCCCACTGCCCACACCTGCTTCAACCAGCTGTGTCTGCCGGACTACGACGGGTACGAGCAGCTGGTGCACGCGCTGCTCTGGGCCATCAACGAGGGCGGCGAGGGCTTCGGCATGATCTGAGGTAGCCCACTGCCCACTGCCCACTGCCCACACCTGCTTCAACCAGCTGTGTCTGCCGGACTACGACGGGTACGAGCAGCTGGTGCACGCGCTGCTCTGGGCCATCAACGAGGGCGGCGAGGGCTTCGGCATGATCTGAGGTAGCCCACTGCCCACTGCCCACTGCCCACACCTGCTTCAACCAGCTGTGTCTGCCGGACTACGACGGGTACGAGCAGCTGGTGCACGCGCTGCTCTGGGCCATCAACGAGGGCGGCGAGGGCTTCGGCATGATCTGAGGTAGCCCACTGCCCACTGCCCACTGCCCACACCTGCTTCAACCAGCTGTGTCTGCCGGACTACGACGGGTACGAGCAGCTGGTGCACGCGCTGCTCTGGGCCATCAACGAGGGCGGCGAGGGCTTCGGCATGATCTGAGGTAGCCCACTGCCCACTGCCCACTGCCCACACCTGCTTCAACCAGCTGTGTCTGCCGGACTACGACGGGTACGAGCAGCTGGTGCACGCGCTGCTCTGGGCCATCAACGAGGGCGGCGAGGGCTTCGGCATGATCTGAGGTAGCCCACTGCCCACTGCCCACTGCCCACACCTGCTTCAACCAGCTGTGTCTGCCGGACTACGACGGGTACGAGCAGCTGGTGCACGCGCTGCTCTGGGCCATCAACGAGGGCGGCGAGGGCTTCGGCATGATCTGAGGTAGCCCACTGGTCACTGCCCACTGCCCACTTCCTACGGGACTATATTAATTCGCATAACGTAATATTCCTAATTCAAGTTTGAATATCGTTATTTTGCATAACTGAAAACTAAGTCAGCTCTTTGCTTGCCAAATTTCTCGTCAGGGAGCAAAAGTAACTTTTCTGAATGCGAGGTTGAAATAGTTATTTGTGTGACAAGGGAGCAAATGGTGTATTTACGGCGAGGGCGTACATTGAATCCAGAATGTAGCGAAGGATTCTGCAATCCTAAGCGTAATGACGGATTCAAGTGTTAACGCCCAAGATGAAAATAATTTACCTGATTTAATTAACAACCAGCATAGAAAATGGCGTGGCTTTACAATTATTAACTTCAAAAAATGGCATTTGCAATAAAACACCCCTGAAAAGCCTTGAACAGAAAAGTTGCACTTTGCTCCCTCTCTTCAGGGAGGAAAAGTTACTTTTCTGAAGGAGAGGTGTGAAAATATATTAATTATTTAAAATAATTGTTTTCAGGATCATAATTCGTGAATCAACAGGAACAAACTCTGGTCAGGCAGCCTCCACTCAGTATACTTCTAGTCAAGTCTCAAAGACGAATACTAATGTATGATCCATTTATGTATATAAGGGAAACGAACACAGGGAACCAACCCAAAGAAGTCGGTAACTAGAGTGTGGAAATATGTATAATCTCATTTAAAAGGCATGTAATGCACTCAAAATCACCGCCTAGCTCGTATGGCGGCAAAACTTTAGAGGACAAATGTATCCTCTTTAATTGAAAGAAATATAATTTTTCAACTATCGCGACGTTCACTGTTAATTAATAACACACCCGGTATCTTAATCACGACGATATAGTATTTGTAAAGGTACCTCGACGTTTTGACCATATTGTAGCGGTCGCGGTCAATATCTTCAATATATCGTTATTTCGTCCCGGGTGGAGTAGGTACCTACCATCAGCCAAATATGTGGTCAACCACCCTAAAGTTGATAATTGACAAGATTTCATTTTTTTAACATCATTTAATTACTATAGGAATCGAAAGAGTTTTGCCTCCTGAACATGGGAAAATATTTATTATAATTGATTTCTCCATTTTAAAAAAAATACAAAAAATTTAAAAAAATATGTCTGAATTTGCCAACACTACCACAGAATAGATATGTTTCCTTTGCCTTTATCACCAGAAAAAGGAGCTGTCATAATTTCGATATTATCTCTATGCAACGTCTACGTCAGATTTACGTGATCTTTTTTTTAAGAGACTAGACAAAAGTAATGGATCTATTGTGTCGTAGTTTTGGAGTTATGCCCTTTTAGAATAAGCACATCTTAAAAAAAATAATAAATTAATTAATAGTTGTAGCGAAATTTTAAAAATATCAGCGTTTTTCTCTTTCCAAACAGAATACAGAGAACGAATCAAATTATAGTCTTAGAAATATGAATCTTGTCATTGTTGCATGTCATAAAACAATAATGCCAATAGACGTGTCTGTCAACTTGAAAGTTCGACTTTAGCGACATAAGTACTCATGTGATAGGAACTCGTTTAAAAATTTATAGACCACTTATTTGGCTGATGGTACATTAGTAATTAGAAAGAAATATTCAATGATTTTGTATTATATATGAAATTGTTAGGAAATACTCAACGTTTAATTTTATTCTTGCGTTTTAGCATCACAATGTGGTATTTGAATTTAAAGTAATCTCTAGCCTAGAGGCTGACCCCAATTTGCGATAAGGTACGTTAAGGTACACTATAAGGTACACAATGCGAGTCCTGCCTAAGCAATGTCCAGACGGACAAGGAATTGATAGTAAGTGACAATAACGCGAAAATGCAATGTCATCGTTTTGTGGTTGTAAAAGGCACAAGAAGTGTTGTGAAACAGTAAGGTGCTCATAAAGTTGAGCATTCACTCGTAATGAGCATTCTAGTGAGCATTGAGATGACGGAAAATTTGCTTAGAGCTTTTTGCCGAGCATCTGGCAAACAATAATACAATTTTTGACGACTAGAGAGTTTCCTCGAATGACCGTGTAAGTATTACTTGGCTTTACGCTAGGCTGTTCGCTGTTCATTTCGACAAATTTAATTTAATGAGGGCTGTTGTGTGAGGTTTTTAAGTATGGCTTTCAAAGTCTGTTATTACGGGCGTGAAAACAAAGTTTAGATTAAAATCATATTTAATACACCTTAAAACCGTACCATATAAATAACGAGCATGCCACAGTGTTGCATAGTCCCCGTTTTGTTCGGAAAAAAGGGAGGACAAAGGTTTCCGAAAGACAAAAACTGTCTCAAAAACACAGACATTCATTGCCCCGGAACGCATTTTGCCATAATTAATTTCAGATGTTGCAAAATATTCACAAAATTATTCTAATTATAAATAAACCCGCGTAGCTCACCCAAAAACTATGAGATTTGACATTTCGGAGACCTCACGCTACACTAGCGCCTCTAGCGGCGAATTCATACGCGATAGCCCTCATTAGACACTATTCTTCATCACTCGAAGTGTCGGATTCAGTACCACTTGTATCGAGTATACTGCCAAATTCACTTGCGTGTGTACGTCGCATGTGGCGTCTTTTGTTTACGTGTAATTGACAAGAGGCGGCGCGATACAAAGGCGACCGTTTCTAAGCGAATGGACTTTACAACCGAAAATACGGCAAAAAAAAACTTGTTGTATGGGAGCCCCTTAAATATTTATTTTATTTAATTTAATTATTTATTTTTAAAGCGATTATACAACTAAACAACTAAACTAATATTTCAAGCGTCTACCTGTTGCCGTTATTAATATCAAGCAAAAACTACAAAACAACCACGTTTGTTGTATGGGAGCTCCCCTTAAATATTTATTTTATTCTGTTTTTAGTATTTGTTGTTTACGCAGCCACAGTAATACATAATCTGTGAAAATTTAAAATGTTTAACTATTAAGACTCAAAAGACAGAGTCCTGTGACAGACGGACGGACAGACAGACAGCGGAGTTTCAGTAATAGGGTTCCGTTCCTAAAAATGTCGAATGCTCAATGTTCTGTTACAAATGAATGCTCAAGTCTATGAGCTTCTTCAACATTTTAACGAAGTAATAAACTCGTGCTTTTGTTAATTAAATAGACCTTGCTTTGGATTATGACTGTTACTTATATGTAAACTAAAGAGTAATTTAATAAATATACTGAAAACGCTAGTCATATCTGCCAAAGCACTGTTACTTAGAGACCGGATTATATACAGCATAAAAAGCTTGTAATATGCATAGAAACTATCAAAATGTGCAACGTTGTCTTAGTGTTAATTGGTCCTTTATACCGGGTGTGGCCTGTAATATGAGCAAATAATTAAAACATAGATCATACTCAAACTGAACAACATTAGTTCAGCAACTTTTAAAAAATAATTACTTTTTTAATATTTATTATACTTTTAAGTTTATTCGAAGATGCAATGTAAAGCAAAATGTTTGTTGTGTTCTAGGATGGCGTACATTGATAGCAGTATTTAATTTGTATGAAAAAAGAAAAAAATCAAAGACTCCATTATTTTTATAAATCGCTGAACTAATGTTGTTTAGTTTGACGAGGACGATCTATGTTTAAATTTTTTGCTCGTATTACAGGCCACACCCGGTAAAGTAGTCGAGGGCTCAGGAGGATAGCCCCTGCAAGAGAAATCGTGCAAGCTGCACGAGTTTAAAGTGGTCAATCAAGCGCCGCAATGTATTACAACTGGCATGATTTTTCTTGAAGAAATAAGCTGGGTTCTATAGTTTATTATTTTCATAAATATATTTGGTATTCTTTAGTACAACCAGAGGCCTAAAGCAATCTTCAACTCCATGGAAAACTCCATATTTAGTGTAGGTAATATCTCTAGTCTTTATTGTTATATTGTATGTAACTATGCTGTTATATGTTATTATTTATACTTTTTATGTGTAATGATGATTAATGACAAACAGAAAATATTCTGTTGAAAAATGTTAAGTTTCAGTTTCGACTACCTACTTATCGCACCTTCAGAATTCAACTAGCTTAATTTGAAAAAAAAAATGCATTTTGAAGCTTAACCTAAGACATTGCAAATATGAAGGTGCGATTAACCATGTATCATATAATATGCGTGAGAAATTTTTCAAAATTATTGTATATGTAATCAAACCTGAAGTAAAACAAGATGATCTAAAGAACTTTCCTTGCTCCCCGCGACCTTACGATAGCTAAGCTGATAACAGTATGTGGAGGTGGAGGACTGCATTGAACACGCATATTTTGCATTAAGCTTAGCTATTCGTAAGTCGGTGAGCAAGGAAAATTCTTTTAGTTCATTGATATGACTCCGCAAAGTAACGCCTGATTCAAATAAATTATTTAAAACAGATGGTTTGACAGTATTTAAAGGTAAGATACGTTTAAAATAAACAAAATCGCCATTATTTTGTCATGAAACGTTATGATAAGTTGATAACCTTTTAGTACGACAGTAACGGA
The DNA here is from genome assembly GCF_025370935.1 of Choristoneura fumiferana. Classification (NCBI taxonomy): domain Eukaryota; kingdom Metazoa; phylum Arthropoda; class Insecta; order Lepidoptera; family Tortricidae; genus Choristoneura; species Choristoneura fumiferana. The sequence goes on along the minus strand of NC_133481.1, from coordinate 19,654,178 downwards.
AAACATGTTGACTTCCTGGACATTTCAGAAGTGAAATGTACATAAGTAGATACCTACATATGAAGTGAATAATGTTTTACTGAAGTTTACTGAAGCTATTGAGATAGCGAGATAAATACGAACTTATCCGACAAAATACGGTGGAAAAACATTATTCACTAGATCTCTTCATGCTATTAGTTTAATATTATACCTACCATTGATATGTGACTAATTTAATAGCCACATTTATTAAGCAAACAAATTAATCTGCCGGATGTTCGCACATTCTCGTGCGTCGACGAAAATCCTTATCAAAATACTCTCGTTCTCACAATGACTTTGACAAAAGAACGACATTACAATCAATCTAATATTATTCAATTGCATCCGTGAGTCGAATCGGTGATTGAGGACATAGCGTAACTTCCAGATAGTAAAATAATATTGTTAAGTTTAAATGTAAATTAAAACACCATAAAATTGGCCCCTTGATCGTCAACGAGTCTTGTGACGTGCATTTGAATATTGATTTTGTAACTTACATTAGTCTCTTTTAAATATTTTTATGATTGTATTGATTTTTTTTCTCTTGATGAACTTTTAAAGCCATATCTGATACATTTTTAAGTTTTTTGTGGTAAACACATAAATGTCCATTGGGAAACTTTTTAAATTAGTTACTTTATCAAGTATCTCAATGAAATAAGATAATAATATAATTATTTAACACTATAGATGTTCATTTGAACAATGATACAAATCAATTACCTACGCGTATTGCTGTGCAATATTAGAAATAATTTTCTTGTTAGTATTCCGTGATAAAACTGTACCTTCTTTCTTGAAAGTAAAAGAAAATATAATTTAATTAATTATAAGCTATTATTCTAGTGGTAAAGAAACAATGCGTTAAACGTAAAATTATACTTATAACTTTTGAAATGTGCCCTATATTTATTTAAGCTCCTCAGTATTCCATGATTCTCTCAATTATTTTCACCAATTGGTAGCAACATACCTTTTTATTTTAACAATTATGCTGACGATCTTAGGGGAAGATAGTACCTATAGTATCGGATAGTTTATACTATCGGACAATGTCAATAACATCTCTATTCCACGTCTAAGCGCCAATCTATGAACGTACAAGCAAAATATCACGCGGTGAACCAGTCCGTGGCAATCTGCCGACACCCCTGCGGGCACCGCATCGATTTATGTGAGTAAATCAATTTCAGCGTGAGGAATATTTGTTTTGCTTTGTTTACTATCTGCACAATTTAAGTTTACAAACAGCACACGTCACAAGTGTATCATAAGTTTATTACATATTGAATTGATGATACTAAAGCAAATGTTCCTGTTGTCTTAAGCCAAGTTTAGACTTGCAAGAAAAATCGTGCAAGTTGCATTACATTGCGAGGCCGTAAAGCCAACGAGTTTGTAGTGGTCAATTGAGCGCCGCAATGTAATGCAACTTGCACGATTTTTCTTGCAAGTCTAAACTCGGCTTTCTGTTCATAATAAAACTGAAGAACTTAGCAGAAATTGTTAGAACCGGGCGTTAATTAGTAAATCTTTCGATCCATAATTAGATACGCCAAAAGATGTAAATACTAGTTGATTATGAATTTTAACCTACTAAAATGTTATTTGTAGCGGGGAGTTCAGATTTATTTACGCCGTCGGCGGCCCTGGGATAGTCCAAAATATTGATATTTTGTAGAGACATTGTTGCGTAGAATTGTAAGACTGAAATAAACGATTGACATCCAATTCAGAGTTTTTTTATTATTTGAAAATAGGTACACTCCGCACATACTTAATATACCCAAAGGAGCTGGCATGTATAAATTGAATGAGTGAATGATAATGCTCTGTGTGCATCACAAAATGATTAAATGCAAGTTAAGTAATAATAATTGAATACCGACATTTGTTGGACCAAACCATTGGATTGAGCTTTACAATACCAAAGTTCCGCCGGAATTAATTACTACTCTAAAATAAGGCGGTTAAAATAAAGAAGTACCGGCAGGGATATTAAATAAACCTAAGCACTTTTCTGCATAATTTGGTGATAGCAAAATTGAACGTGAAAAAATTATACGATACGGTTGGGGTAGGTCCAAAACTAAAGCCAGCTCGTTGCTTAGCTGAACAAGCCCGACGCTAATGTAACGATGACACTTACTTTCAACTGTATCATGCAGACACTGGCGCGACGTTTACCCGTTTGCCGTTTATACATTATATACTGTGGTATCGATGTCTGAAATGGAAGGACTAAGGAAGATAAGATGTTTGTTTACTCTTAAGTATATCATAACAAGGGCGTCGTTTCGTATTTTAATTCAACTTCACGTTATGTCATGTCACGAATAAATGTTTTTCTACTTTACATTTATTAAACACTCCTTAGTTATCATCATGCATCATCATTCCCCCATATACGTCCACTGCGGGCACGGCCTCCTCAGAACAAGAGGGCAAGCCATAGTTCCCCGCAGGCGCCAGGCGGATTGGCACTTCACACGCACATTAATTGCTTCGCATGTGCAGGTTTCCTCACGATTTTTCGTGGAAATTTCAAATGTAATTCGCACATGAATTGTCGAAAACTCAGAGGTGCGACGGGGTTGAACCCACGACCTTGCTTGAACGATAGGTCAAAATTACCACCACGGCGATTACTCCTTGTTATACAAGGTGTTAATTAAAGAACTGAAAACCTGACAGTTTGTTTAGAATCGAGAGGAGAATCGTTAAAGCAGGTTGCGGTTTTAGGGTTCCGGAGCCAAAATGGCAAAAACGGAACCCTTATAGTTTCGCCATGTCTGTCTATCTGTCTGTCCGTCCGCGGCTTTGCTCAGGGACTATCAATGCTAGAAAGCTGTAATTTTCCACGAATATACATGTAAACTATGCCGACAAAATGGTACAATAAAAAATTAAATTAAAAGTTTTTTTTAGGGTACTACTCCCATGAAAGTAGGGTGAGGGTAGGGTGGTACAGTTGAAGGTAGTACAGTGTTTTTTTTCTCATACAACCTTTTTGTTTTTTCCTTTGTACAATAAAAGTATAAACAACAAACAAACAAAACAACCCTATAGTGTGGGGTATCGTTGGATAGGTCTTTTAAAACCATTAGGGGTATGCTCAAACGATTTTTCGATTCAGTGACGTGTTTGCGAAATATTCAACTTTAAATTGCACATTTTCATTAAAATCGAGCGTCCCCCCCCCTCCCTCTAAAATCTAAACCGGTGGGTGGAAAAATTTGAAAAAAAATCAGTATGGTAGTGTAAGTCCGCCTTTGTACAAGTATATAATTTTCTTTTAAGTATGTAATTTTCTTTTGTACAATAAAGAGTTTACATACATACATACATACAATATCAAACTTTCAAGGAAAACTATAACGGCTAAGTTTGCTTGAGAATTATTAGTAGTTTAAGAGTAAATAGCAGCCTCAGGTATAAAATATATCTAAACTTGGAAGCTTCGGTATAAAATACGAAATCCTTAGAAAAATATTATTTATTTTTTTCGTAATGGCTACGGAACCCTATTTCGGGCGTGTCCGACACGCTCTTGGCCGGTTTTTTTAATTCCATAACAATAAAAGAGTACAGGTCACGTTACAGGTAACCTACTGTGCCCGATCTAAAAGTTTACAAACGCAAAGTTGTATATTATAAGAATAATTAAACTCGTAGAAGTAGAATATAGTTTAGATAACTACATAAGTAGGTAGGTACTACCTGACACTAGAATGCTAGAATCAATTGGGCTTGTTTGAAAAGACAGAAATGTAAATAACAGGAGAGTTACGAGTATGAAGACGTAGCTCGAGTAGCGCAGAAGAGTTTAAAGTCAGTAAGCAGGTATAGTTAGTGCCACCAGAGTTGAGGTCACGCACGCAAGAGCATGTCGTGCAATGACAGCCGGATTTTGACGTTTACTCATTAATTTCATTCATTCTCTTTTGTGCAATCAGTTCTTTATGTAGCTGTGTGTGTACCTAATCATTCACTTCAACTCTCGTGGCACTACCTAAACCTACATATAGAAGTAGTTATACTCCACCACATAGGCCAAATGTTTGTTAGAGAAATTTTATCCTGAATAATAATCCTATCGATTAGTATAATAAAATGGTGTTTTTTTTTCAGTTTAGTTGGTTCGAGTCTCGGGCGAGTCAAGCGAGTTTTAGAAAATATTTGAATGCAGTTTTGTTTCTTTTTAAAAATAAAGGAATGGCTCCTTTATGTAAAATGAGCCAACTTAAGGAGGTGTCTAGATTCCTGTCCAGCGGTGGTGTAGCGGTGGTGGTTATAGCACGCAGCACGGATTGCTGAGGACCTGGGTTCGATTCCCAGCGCTGGTCTCTTTTTCTGTTTTTCTGTGCATCCATGTCTCAGTTTGTATTTTCGATATGGTTTCACGGGATACCCGTAAAAGTAGGTAACAAATTTGGAGTTGAAATAAAAAGACTCCAAAAAACCAATCCAACTTAAGGATTTAAGGTAGTTTCCCTCCAGGGCCCGACTTATTTTTCCACACTGTATACCTAGTAAAGAGCGTTTATACCTGCTGAGCTGGTAACGTTGCATTTTTGGTAGTTTTTCTAGATTATTCCATAAAAATTTAATGATAATTAAAAATGTGGTCTGATAGAACTCTTCATTTATATTAGTTAATGTGTCTACTCCAATAATTATTCGTTATAGACTTTTATTTTCTTTAAAATCGAATTAATGTTTATTAACGGTTTTTAAACAAAATACCACTGGTCAAATATCAACTAAACTTGATTTTCACACTTGTTTATCACAAATTGCTTTTGGAAGTCCTCTAATGACACCAAAAAAGGTGTAGTCTAATCTCTGATAAGATGATATACTTGACGAAGGATCGTGTAACCCTCACGAATAGTCATCACAATCTGTAACTTTGTGTGTGTACCTGCATAATTGTAATTAAAATTTCGTCATAGATAAAATATTAAAATTAAAATATTTTAACTGGCTGATGGCGTAATTTAACAATACGAGTATTGATATCAGTTCAATAATCTTTCATTCACTAAATAGACCTATGATTAAAGATGGATGTATGAAATAGTGGAGGTATTCATTCGTATAATAAGAGTACAGTCAGCCTCGAAGTAACTGAATCCCATGTACGGTTCTGTACCTAAATTTTTTGACGTCTGTGTTCAACGATAGCCCGAAGTTTTTTTAATTACTAGGCCTATATTTTGTATTCCATATCGCACTCATGTCATGATAAATGGCTTGTCCTATTTTGTTCCACCCCCGCCAATTGAACTGTTAGTTTTAACTATTAATCGTTTTTTTAAGTACAAGGAACCGTAATTTAGGTACAGTCGAGTTCTCAAACTTCTGATCTGAGAAAAAAATTGATCAAAAATATGTGTACACGACTCTTTTGCTAACTGCGTAGAAGCGTGTTTAAATATTTTGGATAGAATTTTTGCTCAGAAGTTTAAGAACTCGACTGTACCAGTAGCGTGGTGCCATGACAATCTCTATTCCCGCCGGTTGATATTTTTTTTACGCACGTTGACCGCAACTCTCGCGATGTTGTCAGTGTACCTGGTGGAAGGCCTGCCAACTATCAACTGTTCCTTTCTATCATCTGTTCTACGCGCGATGTGGTCCACCCACCCAGTGGCAACGTGTCATCTTTCGGTTCAAGGTCTAGAATCCTCCTGTCTCTAATGTCTGTATAATAACCTGCAATAAACAAAGCAACCAAACATGTTACCATATATGTCGAATCATCGTGATTGTCAGTCGCCACATCCTTCTCAAAACAGGTTATCAACTAGCTTAGTCATAGTAACAGAGTTATAGGCACGTTATATGAATATTGTTTATCATAATACGTCATATCACCACGCAGCTATACCTAGCCACGATTAGGTAGTCCCTATATAAGGGGCACTTGCAGGCTTTTTAATCTAGGTTTAAGTGATCCTAAGTCCTGTCAGGTCCATACAAGAACTGTCAGTTTAAGCGTGGTTTAAGCCTTAGATCGAGATTTAAAAAAGCCTACAAGACGAAATAAACATAATGCAATGAATAGGTAATGAATGGATTATGATTGTTTTTTTTTGGAATCTTTTTGTATATTTTATTTCAATTCCAAATTTTTACTTTTACGGTCATCCCGTAAAACCTAAATTGAATCCCAGTGATGGTCTTATTTTTCTGGTTTTTCTGTGCATCTATATTTCAGTTTGTATTTTAAATTTTAATGAATGGATAACAATTTCTAATTTAATAATTTCAGTTCAGTTTTTTTTTAAATTTTAATGTTGAAATTTTCTGTTGTAAATGTTAACAACTGTTCCATTAATGCCTCTATAAAAGAAATACATGTTTTTTTTTACTTTTTTCCGGTTTTAAACTACTTACTTACTTCTTTTACAGTCAAATATCCATTTGTATGCGGAAAAAGGACGCTAAATAAACATGATAAGTTTTACGATAATCTTATCTAATTTAAAGTCTAATATCGACATCAATCACGTAGAGTGGATAAGTGAGAAGTCACTATGACAGTTAAAAATGCCTTAAAAATTCCGCTCTCTGCTTATAAATGACAAAAAAATTACCACCGGTTAGCTCACAGAAATAATAGTGACATTGAATCATGACCTTTGTGCTACTAATGTCATGTTGACATCTCATTCTATTGTCAAGGAAATCATAGTGAAATTGGTTATCAAAAAAAGGCAAAAAGCTTCTATTAAAAATGATATTTAAAAAAAAAAATTTTTACAGTTCATTTTGATGGGATGCTTTATACTATGCGATTCCATGAACATTTGGGTTCAATTTGCTGACAAATTCATTCCAATTTTGTGTAATTATCTGAAATAAATATAGGGTTTATTAGTTTCTGAATTTAGACTTTAACATTTTGACATCCAATCTTGATCTTCATTGAATCGCATAGGTATGTACACACCTAATTAGTTTTCTTCATATCGAAGCTTTTTTATATATATAAAATAGGCTAACTTAAGGACGAAAGTATTAATATTAATAGTAGACAAGTGTATTTTTAATTATTTTATTAATAAATAAATTACAAATAGGTTAATTACGTGTAGGTACTTACGTCTTACATAGGTACCGGGTATGGCCTGTAATACAAGCAAAAAATTAAAATGTAGATCGTCCTCGTCAAACTAAACAACATTAATTCATCGACTTTTAAAAATAATTGAGTCTGAGTTTTCCTTTTTTCATACAAATTAAATAATGCTATCAATGTACGCCATCCTAGAACACAACTGACGTCGCCTGTCACGCTACAAACATCAAGCATTTTGCTTTAAATTTCTTCTTCGAATAAACTTAAAAGTGTAATAATTTTTTTTTAAAACTACTTAATTATTTTTAAAAGTCGCTGAACTAGTTCTTCAGTTAGAGGAGTATAATCTATGTTTTAATTATTTGCTCATATTACAGGCCACACCCGGTATACAATATACCTATACTTTTTTTTTACGTTACATCTATTACGTATTACAGTTAGGTTTCCAATACGATAGAGTAAGTAGCACATTATACAAAATTAAAATATCGCAAGTAATATCGTTTTACAACATTAAAACCAACAGCAACATCTGATTACTTTTTGTGTATAAGTATAAAAAATATTAGCAGTTGCAGTATAATACTATTAGTTATTATACGACGCATTGACCCCGCTGCTATTGTAGCTTTGGGCGGAGGTCACCAAATTCGGAATAAGTTAAATCCTGACTTTTCCAGTTTCTTATTTGACTAGCTTCTGGGTAGATCATGTTCTTATTAGGGCGAGTCAGTTTCGAAACATGTCAAACACTATATTTACCAATTTCTTATGTAGCATTTTCTGAGGAGGTCTGATTTTTAGTAGGTTAGGTTTTTTTTCGGAGTAGGTTAAATTAGAACAAGAACCGATTCAGACAAGAAAGGTTTCTTTACAAAACAAATTCTAACTAAATTTGTTTCCTTATTATGGACTGAATCTAATTAGAGGGGATTCTTAATAAGTATACGTCATAGTTAGTTATTTTCTACGTTCGATGGTTTCTGTGGAGGTCAAGTACAAATTGGCTAGAATATCAGATGACACTTAACATCAATACTATTTACTAATGACTTAATCGTAAGTGTTCTGGCCACTTGTAAACATATCTGAGCATTTCTAAAAAAGTTTGTACATTTGTCGTTTGTCATTGTCCTCTGCCGATTTATTGCTTTCTTAAATCACGAGGCCACTGCATATTTTATTTGAACTATTAAACATAAAATTCGTTTCATTATCTTAACTAACAATTAACTGTCTTAAATACATATGTATTTGATTATTTAAAAATCATATTTTTAAAATAATCGTCCAGTACAATTTGTATGAAAAGTTAAATGTCCCATTGTAAATTTCGAACCTTAAATATCGTTTTTTTAATCAGTTTTAAGGTCTCGATTCAGTGGTCTATTTTATTACCTTCTTATAGTCTCAAGCAATCATTTTCTACATGTTTTTCATATGATTGTCTAAGAAATATATTTAAAAATTAAAAATTAAAGTTTGTCCTACAAAAAGTTCCTATTTTGATTCCAGTTTTTGTTACCGCATTTTCGTCCTTAAAAGGTATTTCTACAAAATTTAGTAGATTCTTCATAGAAAGCTGGCAACACTAGCATCATTTTGCCATCTTTAAACAGTAACCGTCACATTTCAAAAATCGAAATGCTGGTTGAAACAAGTGCGTGGTTGGTCATAACTGAAATAAAAGTCCACTTTTGTTACTGGAAAACTTGGGTAAGTTTGATTTTTTATTACTTTGACATGAATTATATTTGTTAACACTTTATCAAGATTTGTATGCTTAAATTCTTTGCTCAAATTGTACGTTATATTTGCTTTGACGAATTTTTAAATGTGTCGGGTACCATATCGTTACTCCTTTTTGTTACTTTTGAATGGTAACGTATGGCTAGGAAATGGGAGTAACAAAAAAGGATCCCTAAGGCAGTGTGTAGACTATTAAATTTGAGAATGTCTTTTGTTTATTTATATGAAAGATCATCATCATCATTGTACATCTATTTCTCATGTTAACTGTTAATTTCATGTTTTTATGTACAATATTAAAGACTTTACATACATACGTCAAAAGTTAATATTTTAAAATGTTTTTCTGCGATCTCTTTATAGAATAAGAAGGTATGAAAAAATAATATAACACAACATTTTGTATCAATATTTTGATTCCCTGTAGTATATGATTTAATTACATAATAATTATTTTTATTTAATATGAAGAAAACTATTTTTGTGTGTTTATTTCTAATATAATTATAATATTAAAATCGACTAATGCACACTGTGCCTTAGAGTTCCTAATTTGTTACCAATGTTCCTATTATTGTTACTGTCCCGTAAAAAAATACGAAGTTTTGATATTTTTTGTTTATATTTTGTTAAAAATATCATATATTTTAAATATTTCAGATGAATATTTACCAATTTAATAATGATAATTTCTAATAATATTAATGGAACTTTAGAAATGTGCATTATTTTGTAACTTTTCAGGGTACGTTTGACCAAATGGTACGTAAAGGAGTAATTATCTTCATTATTTTGTAATTACCTTAAAAGAGTAAGAATTAGCATTAAAACGTCAACAATGTTATAAGTGCTACCTGATTTCTTCAATAAAAGCAACTAAATAATGTGTGTGGTTTTTATTATACTTAATTGAATCTTAGTCACAAAATAGGAATTGTTGACTGCCTCGACTCAGTTGATTAAACTTTACAGCTTATTTTATAGTTACAATCTCTAAGAAATATATTATTTAGAATCTTTAAGAACTAGGTAATAATATGCAATTAAAATAATATACAAAATTATTAATTTCAAATTAGCCTATGCTTTCGCAAAAGTACAAACTTTTTTAGAAATGCTCATCTATCATAAAACATAAAACAATATTTCTCTACCGTTGTCAATGTCAAGCTAGTTCTTTACTAATTTGCCAATGGAAAAAAGACCTAAAAGTGATAAATACGGCAAATTGAAGCCATGTGTTATCTCGGAGACTTCAAATATTGCTTTCAAAAACAAAATAAAAATGAAACGCTGCACTTCAGATAATGTATGTAATAAAAATAAATGATTCTGTCTATTTTTATCGTATTTTATTTAACCTTTGAATGCCAAGAACAACTAAACGTGTCGAGTGTTGTCCTGCCTACCACAGCCGTGGTGGCGTTAGCTGTCAAAGTCACTTCATGTCTTAAATAGGTAGGTAGTATTTATATAATAGTGTAGATGGGGTGGTCTACGATACGTAGTTCTATCATAATCATAGACTAACTGTTCATGCAATTTTGCAGCATTCCGTACCTACTGTACCTAATAATACTGTTATTACATTTCTCGCTGAAAAAGACTACAAATAATTGTGATTGACTGTAAATTCGCATGACGTACCACGATTTTGACTTACACTAGAAATGTCACTTATACGAGTTTTACGTAATCAAAAACTAACCAAATTAGATATAGACTATTAATTGAATGAAACGTATAAAGAATTTGACCTAATCAGAAAAGGGCTTATTATTGAATTTGATGGCGGTTATTATTTTGGTTTTGTTAAAATTTAGCTTACTTAGAACCTAAACTGTTTCAGCATTGATCCTTTAACGGATTAGGCATAATCAGAATTAAACTTATTACCGAAACGACCTCTTGGGAACTAAACGATTTCAGAAACTGACTCAAAAAAGAACTGGAAAAGTCAGGATTTAACTTATTCCGAATTTGGTGACCTCCGCCCAACCCTATGTAGACGCCTCTTCACTGGACTTTCCTCTGCTGGAAGATGAGTGGGACGCCATCAACGGGGTTCGTTATGACGCTAATTTTGTCAAACTTCAGTTTCCGCGCACGCCCCGGCACCGGCGTCACGGTGCACTGCGCCAGCACCGCCGCCAGACCAGCCATGGACTGCATCAGCCCGAGCCGCTCGCCTGAAACAAGCCTTAACGTTATTATCTAACCAACTTTGAAAGCTGAAAAACCGCCTATTTGCAGCAGGTTGGACATAACGAGGATGATGTTTTTAATTTTTTAAATATGTGGTTGCGTACCTACTGGTCACTAAGACGGACTCGTTTAAACAAAAAAATATATATCACAAAAGAAAAACTAAAATCGGCGGGAGCAACGCAGTCTTTGGATTCTTATTGTTTGTTTTGTGATAGATAAACGTTTTTTATTTCCAATCGCAGTGATCGTGAAAAGCACAATGTTAGTCTCGGCCAAAAGTGCAATAGATAAACTCGTATTATCGAAGACCTCCCCTTCGGGTCGGCCTTCAAGCTAACTCATTCATCTATACTGCTTCCTTTCCAGCCTCTACAGAAATGTACTATTTTCAATCTATCTAATCTATTGAACAAGGCTCGCATGGGAACTGTAGCCATTAGCGAGCCCTCTCATTCCCTGAGATGATAATGATTAGAAATAGTTATTAACAAATAGCAGTAGGTACACCTATATAATGGCAGAAATATATTAATAAACATAAATAAAAGTCAACTCACCAATGCAATTACGAAGTCCTTCTCCAAATGGCAAGTAAGCTACCTTCTGTTGCGGCGTTATCACCTCTGGGTCAAACCGCTCGGGACGGAACTCTTGGGGTTCCGGGAAGATCTCCGGGTCATTATGATAGGCTTCTATAGGGATTATCACTTTCACGCCAGGATCAACGGTTACGTTTATTTCGGGGAATGTGTGGGTACGCGCGCATTTGCGCTGCAAGAAACCAAGGGGTGGGTACTTTCTTAGAGCCTCGTTTAAACACCATCTCAGATAAGTCATTTCCGATATTGCGTCGTAGCACAGTTTATTGTTGTGCTTGGCCAACACACGGTCGATTTCTTCTTGTGCTTTCCTTTGCGCGCCTTGGTTGTGAGCCAACTCGTGCAGAGTAAAGCTTGTGGCCGACGAAGAGGTCTCGAAGCCAGCTACGAAGAACACGAAGCACTGCGCCGCCATGATTTCATCATTCATCTCAAACGACACCTTCTTTGGGCTGGAGTCAGCATTTGTTTCCACGATTGATTCCCCTGACATAGCACCTTTTTTCTTGCATTCCAGAAGCAAGTCTATAAAGTCGTGCCGTCCACACGGCTCGTAATTCCTCTGCTGCATTATGGATTTAACCATACCAACGACATCCCCTTCAATTTCACCACTAAAAGCCTTTAAGTACCCGAAGATCCTAGGCAGAAGGTTCTTTAGAAATAATTTGAATAGTTTCGAAGAGCTGAAGCTGAAAATTTTGCGTCCAAGAGCTCGAAACGCATCGTTGTCGTCGTTGAGTGAGTCGCTGATGATGCCAAAGCCGACGGTGCCGATGACGTCCGTGGTGTACCGTGCCATCAGGTCCCGCGCCTCCACGGCCTCTTTGCCGCCCACTCTCTGCAGGCGAGCTTGCAGACGCTCAGCCCTATCAACGATGAGGGGAAACATCGCTTTCAACTTGCCACTGGAGAACGCCGGTGTCATGCGAATCCGCATCAACCGCCACAAGTCATCATCAACGACGAATTGATGCATCTGCAGCGGTTCGGGCTCAACATCCCCAGGTAAAATGCCTCGACGATGGAAAGACGAAAAGTCGGTAGTAAAAATACTCTTGGCGAGTGCTGGGTCTCTGATGAGCAGCTCAGGGTTCGAAGAGCGGTAAAACCCGACAAGTTTTTCTCCTGGGTATTTCCTGTAAGTTTCTGATGCGACCTGGACAATTGTTGCCTGCATGAAGAAGTTCTTGGCGTTGGTGCCGAAGAGTGGCCAGGGTTTGTCATGCTTGACGCCGCGCTTCTGCCAGTAGTCGAACGTACGCGTGAGGTAGAGGTATAGGGCTGCTGCCAGCCCGATTATGACCGCGAGTGTGATCATGGCTGTGTTGTTCTCACTTGAATGTAGGTATAATCAACGGCCGCTTGTTTATATAGCGGCGTATCCAGCGTAAGCCAATACTATATGATAAAAATATCGATAAGATTACTACCTATAAGAGATACTACTATAACTAATAAGTTAGATAATACTACCTAATAGATTAATAGAAGTTCATTTTATTATACAACACTCTCGGGAACTCGTATTAAAATGTTTTTTTTTTTATGAATTCGTTGATTGATATTATGCTTAGGTAAGGTGACAAAATAAATACATTGATAGTTATAAAGATTTTACGTATAAATTGATAACATTTTCTTGTTCTCATTCTCTTCTTCTTTCTTTTCTTTTAAGTTCGCCTTTGTACATCTTATTATCCTGTGTGCTGTTATTTTCATGTGTTTATATGTATAATAAAAAGTTTTACAATACAATACAATTTTATTAAGCCTTCACAGTGCTAAAAAGCTTTGTTTTTAAACTTAAAAAAATATTTTCAAAGTGTAAGTCGAAATGTCTCTATTAAATTTAGGCTCTAACAAACCCTTATGAATGTCAAAAAAATCTACCACCGGTTCAGAAAAACCTCTATTGAGAAGAATCCGGCAAGGAAATGGACGAGGTATATTTTTTAAAACATATTTGTAATGTTATTTTTACCTAATGAGTCATAACATTACTCATACATTATCTGATTATGGCTGTGTGTATTATCTGATTATGTGTGTAGCAGATTTGAAGAAAGAAAAAAAACCGACAAAAGACTTACATCACAAGAATTTAACACAACTACATTTTTAACACAGCTGATTCGCTATTTGAGCTAAGGGATCGCCCTGGATCGCCAATGCGGATCGGAACTATTTCCGAACACATTCCACATTTTATATATCATACCATCCATCCCAGCCTATATACGTCCCACTGCTGGGCACAGGCCTCCTCTCAGAACAAGAGGGCTTGGGCCATAGTTCCACGTGGGCCCAGTGCGGATTGGGTACTTCACACGCACCATTGAATTGCTTCGCAGATTTGTGCAAATTTCCTCACGATGTTTTCCTTCACCACAAAGCTCGTGGTAAATATCTAATGTAATTCCGCACATGAATTTCGAAAACTCAGAGGTGCGAGCCGGGGTTTGAACCCACGACCCTCTGCTTGAGAGGCGATAGGTCAAATCACTAGGCCACCACGGCATTTTATATATATATTTTTAATAGGTATCATGGGACACTTGATACCAATTGACCTAGTCCCAAACTAAGTAAAGCTGGTGCTATGGATACTAATATTATTTAATACGAGAGTGAGAGGGACGGTACGATATGAACTTCGATTTTCGAATTTCGTAGTAGCCCCCCTGTTGCCTACTTTTAAAGAAGCCCGATTGGACCTCAAGAGTGGAAAGGTATTCCCGGATTTCAAACTCACCACTTATCTACCGGGTGTGGCCTGTAACACGGGCAAATAATTAAAATTTAAAGCCGCGTATCCATTAGAGCAGCCTCAGGCCGAGCACCGCGAGCCGAGCCATATTTTGTCGGTTTTTTGGCCGTGCTCAAAGGAGCCTCAGTCTGAGCCGTGCCTTTGGCAGCGTCTCCACTTGCGCGGCCTCGGAGCGAGGCAGCCGCTCGGCCCGAGGCTGCCTCTAGTGGATACGCGGCTTAACATAGATAGTACTGGTCAAACCGAACAACATTAGTTCAGCGACTTTTAAAAATGATTTAGTAAGTATTTTAATTTTTATTACACTTAAATTTATCCGAAGAAGCATATGTAAAGCCAAATGTTTAATATTTGTAGTGACAGGCGACGTCAGCTGGGGTCTAGGATGGCGTACATTGAATTTACGATTAAGTTTGTTAGAAAAAAATAAAAAAGTTTTGATTTTTGTTTTGTTTTGCAAAAAAAAAGTTTAGCCCTTTGCGGCGGTATGGCGGCCATTGGGAACCGTCGGCAAAGTATGGCAAGGTGATTTCCGTGAATGGCTACTCGACGATGATTAGCTGTGCAAAAATTAGCCTGGTACAAATGGTGAATTGTTTTTTTAATTAAGTAATGTGTTCGCGTCGGTATGGCGAGCTGTAAGTCACATCGGAGAAGTATGATTACGCTACCGCCTACATCTTTTTTCATCGACTATCGGAAAATACAAGCATTTTTGTGGAACAAATCGTTCGACACTCGTTATTTATCCGACACGTTCGATTAACGCCCACGCGATTGGGCCGCCGGTACCAGCGCTATGACCATCATTTTCTTTTTTGTCATTCCGTAATTAGACCCCTGAAGAACCGCCATACTGGTACAAATGACCTAATATTTTGTGGCACCATCTTCCGGTGTATAGTGACTCATTTCAATGCATATTAAATTTTTTACAACAATAACAATACGCAATACCATTATGAACAGTCAACGTCCTATAAAGTCACAATGACAATGCCAAAAATACTGGACGGATTTTCTGCGGCCGTATCTACAAATATCACGATGACTTGGTACCACGGTAACATTTTTGTTTTTGTATATTAATTTATCGCATGTTGCGATGTTTCATCATTCTGGATTCAATTAAGTGTGCGTCATAGATTGGTCAGTTCTACTTTTACCCGCGACTGCCCGAACCATTATACATATGTACTATGTAATAAGTACATATCATAACCCAAAAAATCACAACTCTCTTTCGGGCAGTCGCGGGTAAAAGTAGAACTGACCAGTCTGTGACGCACACTTATGTTACATAAGTTATATACAGAGAGCGGAATTTTTATGGCATTTTTTGACCTGTCATAGTGACCTCACCTCTCACGTATCGACTCTACCTAAACGATGTCGATATATTAGACTTTAAATTAGATTGACGTAAATTTATCGTGTTATATAGAGCGTTCTTTTTTCCGCACACAAATGGATATTTGACTGTAAAAGAAGTAGTTTAAAACAGGAAAATATGAAAAAAAAACTCTAATTTTTAGAGACATTAATGGAACAGTTGTTAACATTACAACAGAAGAATTTCAACATTTAAATTGAAAAAAAAAAACTGAACTGAAATTCATAGTCAAATGCCATTAAACGGGACTTATCACGCTATTTTTACACGAGTAATATTTACTCGACGTTTCGGCAACGTTACAGTTGCCAAAAATATCAAAAACTGTTACTGAAATTATCAAAATTAGAAATTGTTATCCATTCATGGTCATTGCATATGTCTATTTCACATTTTCAACTGCTCGAAAGTTAATTGGAAGAGATCGCTCTTTAACATAAGGTCGCCCATTGTTTACCTCTAATTTTAATCTTCTTTAGTACCTATGTTGTGTATCGATATAATGTATGTATATCGAGAACATAATAATATCCATACAGCCTTAGCGTTAATATGTATCGTATACATGCATCGACCTAATGAAAGGTGTAGGTACTATAGATATTTCCCCTCTTCCTCCTACATATCCCTACCAGGCTATCTCCACTGGTAGGGATAGGTGGAAAAAAAATATCCATTTATCTCTACTAACTATCCCTCTGGTAGGGATTTAAGGACTTACTTTTACAATTAAGCATCTTGCGAGCATCATAGCTCTGAAATACAACCACTTAGAGCCGGCAGACCAACTCGTTTCAGCGACGGTGATGTCATACTTGGACTTTGTTCCAAAACTGACCATTTCCCTTATCGTTTTTTTTTTCACAACAATAAAGCGACTTGCGCGCGTCATAGCTCCGAAATACAACCACAAGGACCGGAAGACCGATTCGTTTCACATGCGGAGACGCCATACTTTGAATATGTACGAGTATGTACTAAAACTGACCATTTCTGTTTATCGTTTTTTTTTCGCAACTATGAAGCCTCTTTTATGCGCTATATCTAAAAGTTGCAACCACTGAGAGCAGGCAGACCAAAATCATTCACATCAGCAGACACTCTACAACACATAAAAATGAACCTAACCGTTTCCATGATCGTTTTAAAAAATCCTGCCACCTCTTAGACTAATACCTAATACCCAGTGTTGGTCAATAGCCGTGGGACCACTAATCAAAATTATCATACCTACTTACGATATTTTAAAGAGTTTTTTATATCATATCTAGACTATCTACTAAACACTTCATGCGTAGTGGAGATAGATGGAATTAATTTGTGTCTGTCCCCGCCAGTAGAGATAAAAAATCATAATATTTCCACGTACCTATCCCCACTAAAATAAGAACGTCTATATAGGCTCCACTTATCTCTACCAGTGGGACAGGTGGAAAAAAAAACCATATATCCTACAGTGGAGATAGCCTGGTAGGGATATTCCTTTTTCGGTTCTCATGCTCTTAAAATGTTAGTTTAGTCTCTGCATATCGGGACTAAAGCTCCTTTTTATTCTCTAGGGATGAAAGTATTTTTTTAATTTACGTTGGAAACCCTTAAACAGCCAGCACGGTGTTTGGGAATGGGGGATTTTTAGGGCGTGGAAATAACCTCAAAATGGCAACCGTGCAAAAATATTTAAAAAAAACACGATTTAGTCTCGTGAAACACAATTAATGATTAAGAATATGAATCTATTCAATTATATTAAGGATTAATTCATTTTATGTATATATGCATAGTCCAATTAGTTTTAAATTATTAAACTGTTGGCTAAATATGCAAGCATTTAAAACGTCACTTCATTAGCAATAAAAGAAAAGAATAAACCGCGTAACAATTTTTTTTCCTATTTGTATTTTGAACAGATAGCCTGTCCATTAGTCGAGCGTACGTTTTTAAAAAGTACCTAATATTGTAATTTTGAACAGAACATTGTTTTTTTTCCTCGCATTCAAAGTGAAAAGTAGAGTATTTAATGGGAGACTAAACAACCATAATGCCACTCGAACTATAGCCACAAGAAACATCTCGTGTCATTATGGCATTGTTTTATTCCCTTGTTGAACAATCTACTATTTCACTTCTCGTCAATATAGCCTTAAGAGGCGGGAGTAAAGTGAGTACTTTAGTCCCTAGGGAGTAAAAGTAATAAATATTTTAATTTACTTCGAGTGACTTAGATTAACTCAAAACAGCCAGTACTTGCTTAGTTTTGAACCATTTTCATGTCTAAAATGTTACGTTTACGGATTTTGGAAAGTCATATTCAACGTCACCCCTCCCTCTCCCTACGATTTTTATTTTACACAATACCACTATTATTAGTAAGTGTCTGAAATGAGAACTCAATGGAGAGATTGGTGGTTCAGGGGCAGGTGGAAGGCAGGAGGGCACGCGGCCGATCACCAACTCGCTGGACTGACCTGATTAAAAAAGCTACTGAGTCCACCATGGTCCAGTGTACTCGCAACGCCTCTAACCGGCAGAAATGGAAGCACATCGCTAAGAGGGCTGTCCTCGAAAGGGTCTGCGACCCACCGAACATCTCTCCATGTACCTCGTCTGCGCAACCACGACCACTCTGACAAGAGTGTCCGACTAAGAAGAAGAAGATCTGAAATCCCGAAAACACAATATAATGTCGACCAATTGTCGTACACAGGGCATCTCTGACAATGGGGCTTAAGCTACTTTTGCAACTTTTTAGGGTTCCGGAGCCAAAATGGCAAAAACGGAACCCTTATAGTTTCGCCAAGTCTGTCTGTCTGTCCGCCTGTCTGTCCGTCCGCGGCTTTGCTCAGGGACTATCAATGCTAGAAACTGTTATTTTGCACGGATATATAATTAAACTATGCCGACAAAATGGTACTATAAAAAAGTGTTAGTGTGGGGTATCGTTGGATAGGTCTTTTATCGGCTAAGACGATTTTTCGATTCAGTGATTTGTTCGCGAAATATTCAACTTCATCACGTCTAAACCACTGAACCGATTTAGATGAAATTCGGTATACAGATAGTTTGAATCCCGAAGAAGGACATAGGTAGGATAGTTTTGTCCCGAAAAATTGCAGTTCCCGCGGGATAGTGAAAACTGAAATTTACGCGGACGCAGTCGCGGGTAGTAGAACATATATTATACTTAGTAACAAATGGTTCTAATATTCCTCATCATTCTGAGAGGAAGCCTGTTTGTTTGGCCCAGCATTCATTGGGGTTGGGGCGTTATATAGGCTGTGATGATGATGATGATGATTCTAATAAAGCCATAAAAGATCCCTGTTACACAATACGTAAAACCTAATTGCGGGTGTAATTATTGTACGACCTGGATAATGCTCGACCGATTTTGTACGACCTGATAATTCAATCACATGTCACTTGGAACACGGGTCGAGCTTTATCACCCTGTACCGATAATGTTCAAGGTGCTATGGGACAACCTGATTTTGTACGACCTAATAATCGGAGCACACTTTTGACAGCAAGCAATCGATTCTCACGACTGATAAGTACACCGAATATTAATAAATTTTGTAGAAAATAACTTAATTTGGTCCTGGCACAACCTAACACAAATCTATGGCCATTCGATTTGATTGGATTCCGATTATAACAAAATTGGACACCCTAATACTGCACGACCTAATATTGTACGACTTGATAATTCTAATCTAAAATATCTAAAATGAGTTCGTATTTTTAGGTCGTACAGTGATGGCTGAGCAGTACAGGGTCGAGCATTACAGGTCCCCCTAATTGCCTACTAAAAAATGTACCTTTTGAAGTGGGGATCGAAGTACGGCGCCACACGCAAAAGTTCGAGCAGACGCGCCAGCGCGCCGACTTGCCGCGTCGCCCGCCAGGCGTCGCTCTAGTAGACTGGCTAGACTTTACAATATGTTGGGTGCCCATGCCGCACTCACAGACATCATTTAATATACAGGGGCTACTACGAAATTTCAAGTCTTGGTGGCCGAGTGGTTCGACCTATGGCCTCTCAAGCAGAGGATCGTGGGTTCAAACCCCGGCTCGCACCTCTGAGTTTATCGAAATTCATGTGCACCACGAGCTTTACGGTGAAGGAAAATATCGTGAGGAAACCTGCACAAACCTGCAAATGGTGTGTGTGAAGTTCCCAATCCGCACTGGGCCCGCGTGGGAACTACGGCCTAAGCCCTCTCATTTTGAGAGGAGGCCTGTACCCAGCGGTGGGACGTATATAGGCTGGGATGGATATATATTTTGAGTCCCGGGGAAGGACATATCTCATTCCGAGGTGAAAACCCATATGGCCATATGACTGGGTCATAAATATGATTTCCTTGATAAACTATGGGATCTCATCATGGTAGTGCACAAAGGTTCCACCCTGGTACAAGATTCAGTTTGTTCGAGTGTACCTACGCACGCCGTTTCGGCGACGCATAGCCTGGCGCCGCGGCGCCACACGCAACCCCCATTACCTGGGGAGGGGTCGGTTTGTCATTCACTAGGGGTGGAATGGATGCACTAAATATAGGGAAAGGGTGAGTGGTTTATTAATAAAGGGCACGTTAATTTTATTACTTCAAGCTTTTCTTTAGCTTGCCCTGTTTATTTATTTATTTGTTTGGGTCAAACCTTGGAAGCTAAATTTGGCCCACTGCCAGCGATCCAATTGACTTGAAATTTGACATACTTATGTAAATTTGGTGACAATACTATAATCTGGTAGTGACATCTTGGTGGTCCTGCCAGGATCGTCTCCGCAGGAGGGAACTCCTCAATGATTAATAGTACCGACTGGAAATTTGGTACAGATATGGTTTAAATGACAATGCAAGTACAGTCAACAAAAAGTACCGTCAGTAAAAAAAGCTTGTATAAAAAATGAAATTTTTAACAGTACTTTTAGTCATTATGATTTAGGTTTCCGTACCCGAATGATGACAAACGGAACCATTTATATCGCTATATATAGTGTCCGTCCATCTGTCGGTCACAGCTGTATTTGAAGAATCGAAAACTACTTAGCTGTTGCCCGTGCTCCGTCAGTGAACAATTTGTTTCTCGCGGGAACGGAAGTTTAAAAAAAAAGTGTACCTTTTTTTAAATTTAGAAATACATAGTATGGTTCGTTTAAAAAATCCCCATGTGAATCCCAATGTCCCCAACTGACATTTTTTTAGGGCCTTTTGTTTTAAAACTATCGGAAATCGATTGTGCTCTTGATTCTGAGAAAGAACTATGAAAGCCGGATATACTCTGTTCTATGTCTTTTTAAGATCTCATATTTCATCTTAATAGCCGTTTAAGCCTGAAGGTAACAAACAAACATACACCGACAGACCGACAGACAGTATTACTTTCACATTTATATTATTAGTGAGGCCGATTGTAGACGTCCGTTGTTTTCACCGGACAAACGGACCGGTTTTTTTGCCGGTCTTGCGGTGTTGTAAGTATGACTTACAATGAATGTGTGTACGAATGTGTGTACGTTTTACAGTCGAACAAATTGAATTCAAAGTCAAAATATCTTTATTCAATTTAGGCTATAACAAGCACTTATGAATGTCAAAAAAAAATCTACCACCGGTTCGGAAAAACCTCTGCTGAGAAGAATCCGGCAAGAAACTCAACGAGGTATATATTTTTTTTAAAACAGATTTACAATATTATTAAATTATATGTATACATCACAAGTATTTAACACAACTTTATTTTTAACACAGTAGAATACAATTCGTAGAGTACAATTATGGCTCAGGGTGGAACCTTTTAGATTAGATTTTTTAGAAAAATATGGCTCTGTCCATTGGAGGACAATTTTGCCAGTGTCTAGTAGGTTTTGCTAGAGGTAATGGTGGATGAACGATGACAGCGCGAATCTGGAACCTTTTAATAATCAATTTCACTATGATTTCGTAGACAAAGGTATGAGATGTCAACATGACATTAGTAGAACAAAGGTTCACTACACAACACTGCAAAAAACGGTCCGCAGTCCGGTGAAAGGGTGAAAACAGCGGACGTCTATAAGCGGCCTGAGGATCAGTAATAGTTCTTACCTATATAACTTAAACAACAGATAAATGTGAGCTGAAAAATCTACACCGCGGTTTGATAACACCTTTGGTGAGAAGAACTGAAGAGCACAGCAAGGTTTTTTTTAAATTTTCATTAAGTTCCCGTATACAACCTTCTATTTTTAAACTTTTTCAAATCGCGTGACATCCAAGTCTCAACAAAGGAAAAATTCCGTTCCCAATTTGAAAAATATTTCCGATCAATCACGATTCACCTGTCAACAATCAAACATTACAAAAGTACTCACCTGTGCGATATTTTACATTTCAAACCACGAAATATCCTCAAAGTCGAAGTGTACTTTAGAAGCATACTTTAAAGATGCCTGAGAGCTTGAAGCAGCAGACTCCGGCGCCGGTGAGCCGATCCGGGGCCGGGGATATCTCTGAACGGGAGTTGTCCCGGGAACGATACAACTTGCAGACGACGCCTCCTGCGTAAGTCCTAATAATAAATCCTACCAATAGTATAATCGCGAAAGTTCGTGAGTAGGTATGTGTGTGTGGGGAGGGGCCTGTTTGGAATAACACACGGGCTACTTTCTGTTCCGATATATTGTCTATCTATCTATCACAGCCCTTATAGCGCCTGTCTTCGGACATAGGCCTCCTCTCTACTTTTCCAGTCTTGCCTATTCATTGCCACTCGCATCCAGTTTACGCCAGCTTGTTGCCGGATATCATCTGTCCATCTTTTTGGTGGTCGTCCTCTACCGCGGGTGTTAGCACAGGGTCTCTCTCCAGGACTCTCCTCGCCCAACGACTGTGGTCCATTCTAGCAATATGTCCTGCCCATCTCCACTTTCTGCGTTCTATTTCTGTTATTACGTCACGTATCCCGATATAATGTATAACATAATTATTTTCAGTTTTATTTTATTTATTTGGCTGCAGCTGAAAATCAACGCTGTGGCTCCGTACCTCAGCATTGCTAAGCTGCCAGCCCTTTCGGCTGTCTATAAGTATACTTACATCAAGTTAGTGTATGTTACCTACAAAGTTAATGTATTTACCTATATTGCCGAATAAACATTTTTTCTTTCTTTCAAAATCGGGATCATCTCGGGATTGATCTCAACCGCTACGCATAGTCATGACATTTGGCGAAAATGTAAACGTTACTTATGTAGGTACAATCATGAAATCAAAGATGTTATTTTTGTGTATTTCCGTGGAAATTTACTTATTCAAATCCCGATATTTTAAGCCAATCAATCAAATCAATCAATATAATTAAAAAGATGGTATTAAAAAAAAACTAAAGTTTTATTTATAATAATAATTATTATCTCATGCATGTCATAAGTTTTCTACAATATTACAGATATGCATTGTTAAAAAAGTATTACCGATACTTAATGTAAACATTAAATGAACTGTACTTTAAGTGAACATTAAGATGCACCCCAGATAGGTTTCTTAATAAGCCATTTGATAGTCGTTTCTGAACATATAATAGGGAAGTTATGATAATAATGCATACTGGATTTGGGGAGGCCTTTGTCCAGCAGTGGACGTCTTCGGGCTGATGATGATGATGATGATGATGATGAATGCATACAAAATAAAAGGTACATAGAAAAGGAATAATTGTTTCCACTGTTGCTATTTCATTTCCTCGCAATCTACATACCTAATATTTTTTTCTGTGTATCTGTTTTCTGTATCGCTTACTATGTCTGGTGTACAATAAAGAGTCTTTGTATTGTATTGTATTGTATACCTAATTAAGTTAAACCTATTTTCCCCTCGACGTGTCTATCCACCCTCGCCGTACCGGCTCGGGTGGCTAATTTATGTATTGGCTAAAATGGCTGATTTTATGCTCTTGTTGTACAATCTACTATTTTAGTTTTTTTTATTTTACCACTTTGTCGGCGTGACTGATATGTATATTCATGCCAAATTACAGCCTTCTGGTACTAACGGTCTCTGAGCTTAAGACGCGGATGGACAGACAGCAGACACACAGACAGACATGGCGAAACTATAAGGTTTCCTAGTTGACTACGGAACCCTAAAAAATTATAATAAGAGACAAGTTGCATATTTATTTAATTTATGTTTTACTGTTTTACAGGCGACACCAGCGCTCGCTCCACAAGAGCAAGCTGTTCTCGGTGCCGGTGAACAAGTTCACGGCCCGCTGCCACCAGCAGAGCCCCAACCTGGCGCGCCTCCGCAGCTGCCTCGACGAGCTCCGCACCACGCCCGTGAGACCCGTGAAGATCGGCCCCAAAGCCGTCTCTATGGAGGACCTGACGCCCACTAAGAGGATCAGACGGAACAGGTATTTTGAAGGCTTTAATTAACGTGTAGCTCAAGTTGAAGATACTACAGCATGTGCATGTTGCGGAAAGTTGCCAAAAAGTTAGAAAATTTCTCGAGAAACGAAGTTTAAATGTAAGAAACGGAAAGTTTCAACCCCTAAATCAAATTGCGGGAAGTTTCCGAAATTTTCCTATATGAAAAATTTTTGAAAGTTTCCTTTGGCTCATCATCTCTTATCTGGGTGTAGTCTTGTTTGCCCGAAACTCGCTTAGCCACTTAGCATTAAACCTAACGCATAAACTTTTTTAGCAAAATAATTACTTCGTTTAAAATGCACTGTAGTGTAATGTGGCTAGAGCACACTCAGCTTAGTACCTACGTTCAGCAACGAGATGGACGGACGACCTGGTTAAGGCAGTTGTCTCACCGCCAGCGAGGAAACGATTGGCTATCGACTATTTTCTCGCTCAAGAAACGAACAAAAGATATAAGATCCTGTGTGAGTAAAAGAGACACATATATTAAATAGTTGATCGCTGGCTGTTCACACTGTCGGCG
Source organism: Choristoneura fumiferana (assembly GCF_025370935.1). Classification (NCBI taxonomy): domain Eukaryota; kingdom Metazoa; phylum Arthropoda; class Insecta; order Lepidoptera; family Tortricidae; genus Choristoneura; species Choristoneura fumiferana. Next base: position 19,629,403 of record NC_133481.1, on the reverse strand, counting down.
AGAACTCGCTCTTACATCTTTTGTCGCAGCGACAAGAGTTATAAAACTCGCTGAGCTATAGATATACTCGCTCAGCGATGTCAGCTTGGCGGCCGCCCCGCACGAGCGAGTCGAGTGGAGCGAGTAATCGCCCGTCGCACTCGAACACTCGCTTATAGCCAGCGACAAAACTACACTCGCTTCTCGCTGCTCACCCGCTCGTTTCTAGTTACTCGCTCTACTCGCTTCTCGCTCATCGTCGGCGGTGGGACAAGTACCTAAAGCCGCTGGTTCTCGGTAGATGCAGGTGGCTTCCATTCCAACCGAAGCAACTGGTGAACTAGAGGAATAGACGTACTACGACTGATATTACCCATATAACCATTTCTGGTAGCCGTTACGAAAAATGTCTACACGATTGTGTCGTAACTGACTAATTATAGGATCATTTTTTGGTTGGTGAGTGGTCCTGTTTCGCTGCAACTAAAAATGGGGATCATTGTAATGATGATAAATGTTTGGCATAATACACATTTTACTTAATTTCGCATGACGAAACTACAAATACAAATACTTAGTTTATTTCCAAAAATATTAAGACGCAGAATACATTTGCGGTCTGTGCAGTCAGCACCCCCACACTAGGCATGGCCTGTCTCGTGGGGTAAAAAATACGATTTACAAGAAACAATGGTTAGCGGCAAATGGCAACTATGTTTAGGGAATAGAAATAATAAAGAAAAATATTTAATTAGCCTCTAAACAAGAATACATAATCCAAAACTAAAAACGTAATCCAAAACAGTTTTTTTTTACTATCGCACTATTTCCCCAAAAAAAAACCACACAGGAACTTATTTAAATTATTATAAAATAAGAGCTTAGGTATCATAAGTCGAGTTTAAACTTGCAAGTAAAATCGTGCAAGTTGCATTACATGCGAGGCCGTAAAGCCAACGAGTTTGTAGTGGTCAATCGAGCGCCGCAATGTAATGCAACTTGCACGATTTTTCTTGCAAGTCTAAGCTCGACTAGAGAAACAGATTTCATTCTCAGAAGTTGATATACACAAGGTTCGAAAAGACGTCAGAAAATCATAACTTTAGTGACGCAGGCGTAAGTATCCAACATGATATATACAATAATACTCACAAAGTTACACGTGCCAAGCCTAACTTAGTACCACAAAATAGTATAGAGTTTATTTTTAGATTGCCTGGCCACCCTTCAGCTAATTTAGGACTCCCTTAGGGTTAACATTGCGTGCAAATGGAAGAGGGTTACATAAGTTAGGGCGCTGCTAGGGTCGCTTAGCCTACCTGTTTGTTATGCAAGGGGAGCTATGACGTGGCACGGTTACCTCTGATGCTATTGGTCTGGTTGTTGTGACCGGATAGAGCTGGCACTAGGATCGTGAGGTCCGTTTAATGATTTACCAAGCTGCCATTGAGTACAAATGAAAATAGACAACTCGAAATTATATGTCCAAGCAGAAAAATGTAAATTTAAAATACATCAACAAGGAAAACTGTCCTTCCTGAAAATAGCCAAAAATGGAATCTTGTCCCATGGTAAAATTTTAAAATTTGATATATCAAATAAGCCGTAAGAAATTTGTATTTACGTACCTACTCAATTTTTGTGTCTTATTATGAATGTTTTTTTTTTGTTTTTGGATTGGTTTTTTAGATGTCGCTAGTGCTGCTGCTTAAGTAGCTAAGTGGAAAAAAGCAACCAGAGATATGTGTGCATAGGAGAAATTCGTGTCTAGACTCCAGTCCAGCGGTGGTGTAGGGGTTATAGCACGCAGCACGGATTGCTGAGGACCTGGGTTCGATTCCCAGCGCTGGTCTCTTTCTGGTTTTTCTGTGCATTCATGTCTCAGTTTGTATTTTCGATTTGTGTCTTATGTACGTCTAATAAACGTCGGCACTGATCGGTGCTACGCGACGAAGGTGCGATACGTTAATATGATACAAATCTGGTACCCTCATAAATATCGATTGTCGTTGTTGATTTTGGGGAAAGGCCATGGCTGAACACGTCCAGCAGTAGATATCCTCTGTGTGATATCTTGATTATCATGTCTACAGCAGCAGCAAGGAGATCGTGCGGTCTCCCCTCCACGGCGCCGAGCAGCAGGCTGCAGCCAGGATAGCTCGCTTCATGCTGCTCAGCGTGTGGCGAAGGCGGCGCGACGAAGTCCGCTGTCTGCGGAAGACCTTAGAGTTTCAAGTAATCTCATAGCCAGCGTCGGACTGGCCATATATTGAAGATGGCTTTTTTAGCCGGGCCCCCACGGGAGCCAACCGAGTCCTTCCGGGTCAGTTGGACCAACTGAGTTCTTTACTTGAGAAGCAGAAGAATGTGATTAGAGGCCGTACCTACATTCTAACCCGCGGTCGAATTCACCATCTATCTCTACAAGATTTCTACCCTCATCCTATATCGTTTGACAGAGAGAAGTGATGAAAGCGATTGTAATTTAGAGTTGATAAAAATAATAAATTGATCAGAAGAGAGTAGGTATGGTGTGGAGTAAAAGTAGCTTGAAAAGTTAAGAATAAGTTATAGTGATGGCTCAACCAGGGCCGCTGTCTGTCTGTAGCTAAAATATTAAATTAAAACTCGGACACGTATTTGATAATCACCAATTTCCTTTGCCACCCACGTTCTTTCCTCTTCGCCGTTCCGTGATAGTGGTCGTGGTTATTAGGGGTCGCTCGCTGCTTTTAAAATACTACTCTCGCACCTTGGTGACAGACTTTGTATCTACTTATCTGTCCGTTGGGTTATTTCCCTCATCACCTATCGCTCAACTTTTCTTTTTTTATTGGTAGTGTGTCCAAAA